>NC_091181.1:21124894-21152394 GCF_040958095.1 Procambarus clarkii | reverse complement strand
GGAGGGGTAGGGGGGTGTCTTGGGGCAGTGTAAGGCGTGGGAACGTGAGGGGTGAGGGTGGGTGAGTGAGGGTGAGCGGTCACCAGTGTGTGCGTGCGTGCATGTGTGTGTGTGTGTGTTTACACTGGCGTGTTATGGTGAGGAGGAGGGGGGGGGGTAGGTCTAGTCAGTGGCGGTGTAATGTAACACACAGGTGTGAGAAGCTAGTACCAAGCTGAGGCTCTTGAGCTACTTTTTCGTATTTTAATTAACTTATGTTCAAAGCTAATTACTATATAAAAAAACACTGTACACCTTATATGACTGACTTTGAGAGGCACTCACCTCCGAGTAAGCATCCCACAGCACAATTAGGTGATTTATGAAGCGATGTCCGATATTATTGTTGACGTCCCCGCCAGAGGTCCTCCCACGTGGTGGTCCAAACTCTTCCCTTCGCGGCCTCTGGTGCCACCGTCTTGCCACAATCTCGTTCTTTTTCAATTTTTTTCTTATCAAACGTTATAAGAATTCACTATGTTGCGTTATCACTGCGTTGCTGTACCTTTCATATGACCAAAAACTATGTTTTGGGCTCACTGGTACGTAAATATCCCGAGAATATTGAAGTAATTCGCTGACCGCACGTTCTACCCTTGCTCACTGACCGCCGTCCTGTGTGTGTGTGTGTGTGTGTGTGTGTGTGTGTGTGTGTGTGTGTGTGTGTGTGTGTACTAACTCAGTTGTGCTTGCGGGGGTTAAGCTTCAGCTCTTCTGTCCCGTCTCTCAACTATCAATCAACTTGTGCACAGGTTCCTGAGCTTATTGGGCTCAATCATATCTACACTTGAAACTGTGTATGGAGTCAGCCTCCACTACATCACTGCTTTTCTAGCCGCAGTTGTTTAATACAATGAAACTTCTCCTATTTCCCTATCATACCTAGTTTTAAAACTAAATATGAGACACCATAGATATGTATCATCTAAGGTGTTTTTATGTTAATAGCAGATGACGATACTATTTCCGAATTGTGAACTCAACAAACACAGATCCGAGAACACCCTCATAACATTTGTGAGGTAAAGGAGAAGCGTTCCCAGACATGTGGCTTTATTGAGCAAATAATTACAGTATAGTTAAATCATGCAATAACACAAGCCATATAATATACAATACTTATAATAAATAAACAGTGCTTAAACTATATATAATAATAAGCAAACTGCACATGACTAACGCTAGAACAAATAGAAATTAAACTAGGCGTTAACATTCAACTAACCTGTACACAGGCACGACACAGCTGATCTGACAACAACAAAACAATCAAGCGAGCATCCAAGGGAAACAGTCAAGCGAGCATCCATCCGGGTACAATGATATAATAACACTTTTACTACATTCACCCCATCTAGCTTTAAGTAACATAGTCCCGAAGATGAGTAGGGGTACTGTGCGTCCTTCCAGATCGTCGAAGGGACTCCTGCAAAGTTGAAGCCTCTAGTGTTCCAGTCGGTTCCTGCATACCACCTTCTCGAGGGAGTGTTACGTCAGAGAAAGGTTCCCAATTAGGTGTTTTTAGGTTGGTGGTTCGGAACAAAGTAGTTCAGGATGAGGCGGGTTGGGGTTTACATCAGCTTTCGCAATCGCTGGGTGTTGCTGTTGAATGTTGAGAATGGGGTCCAAACTCTCGCAGCCCTCTGTGGCCATGGGTGCGAGGTGTCTTAATGATACAGTGGTAATCCTGCCATCTGGGAACTTGACATGGGCATATTCTGGATTCACGTCTACGACCTCAACCTCATCAACTAGAGGATAATTTTTGCTTTGCTGCACCTGACGTTTTAGGAGGACAGGCCTCGGCAAGCAAGCCACGTAGGTAGTGTTCGCCCTGAAGTAGACCTTCTTGTATGCCGGAAGAATCGTTCATGTGGTGTACAATTTGTAGTACACAAATTGTTATATTTGCACAACAGTGATCCAATAGAGTGGAGTGCATCAGGAAGAACAACTTCCCATTGGGATACATCTAAGCCTCTCGTCCTAAGAGCTAGCAGCACTGTCTTCCAAATAATCCCATTGTACTTCTCAGCCAGGCCATTTCCTCTAGGGTTGTAAGGAGTCGTACGGCTAGTTGCTACCCCTTTTTTTAGTAGAAAATCTTTCAACTCCTCAGACATAAAGAAGTTCCCCTATCAGAGTGTATATATGCAGGCATACCGAAGATTGCAAACAACTGCACCAGGCACTGAATTACTGTACCAGTAGTCATATCTGAACAAGGGAATGCGAAAGGGAATCTAGAGAATTCATCTACAACAGTAAGGATATATTTATTCCTTGAATGTGATGGAAGTGGTCCTTTAAAATCTATGTTGGGTCTTTCAAATGGCTGAGTAGCTCTAATCAAATGCCCAGAGTCAAACTTGCTGTTATAAATTGTATGTGTCTGCTATAGGGGATCCGGCCCCCAATGAAAATATATGAGTAATACTTATAGTGGCTTACTGAATCGTCAGCCTAGAGGTAGATCATAGATCTCCTACACAGGAAGAATGGATACTTCTTTAAACTAATTTACTTATTTATTAACCCCTTAACAACCCCCCCATATACATTCACACCAATAACAATAATTACTTTACCACACAATCTTACGTTAAAAGCCTTGGTCCACATAAGCAGGATACAAGGTTTTACAATGAGCACAAGCTAGGGTAAAGTCTACTAGGCAAGGGACACTAGCAAGGACTCTAAGTAGCTTACTGGTACTACTGGAGCCTACGTGGTTCCACTGGGACCCCCTTAGAGTAACTTAGCAATATCAACACTAGTGATCACCTAACAATTACTACACCGTAATACTTTACACAGAACATACTTATGCCAGAAAATGTTAACACAATTCAGTACTTATCTTGGTAAACTAGACACAGAAATAAGTGAGGGAGAGAAGCAGGAGGAAGGGGAGAGGTTCTTTTCACCACGACGCCAGCCCAGAGAAGGAAGCTAGCCACGAGTTTTAGCTCCCACCAGCTGACTCGCCGCCAGCCGACTACTCAGCTAGTCGTACAGCGGCCCTATATCCAAGTTTACTCAGATCTACTTTACTAATACTTTCTAATCATTTGTAAACATAGTTGATGCCTATTTTACTAATTAATCATCAATCCCACGCTCAGTCTTTAAATGCTCTGTGAGAAACAAGGATCGTCTTACGTCTGGCAAGAAAGATACAAACAGACAAACATCTCCAAGCGTCCCACATAATATAAAGCAGTTTATTTAGCTCAATTTGACCTCTGGTTTCAAAATTGTGGAACCCAGGGTCGGTACACTTGCAAAACCGAGGTTTAAGTTCAGAGCATGCAGAGCAGGAATTAGTCATCTTCTTCACTTCTTCCACAGAATAAGGCAGATTTCGACATCATACAAAAGGAGCCATACGAGACACTCCAGGGTTACACAGATTGTTATGCAATTCCTTTAATTCATCCACACTGGTGGCACCACATACAAGTGAGAATGCATCAGCGAAATTTTAACAGTGGCTCGAGGCGTTCCGGGTCAGGTCTAATTTCTCCTTGTATAAAATATCCCAACAGCTTTATAGACCTGAGTCGAAAACTATACTTTTCAAGATTCAGGGTCAGGTTATACCTTCTTGCAACGTCCATAAAATGTTTCAGATTTTTATCATGGTCTTCCTCAGAATGTCCACACACACAGACATCATCTACGTAAGCGAAGGTACCCTCCACTCCTTTCTAAAGGATGCCATCAATTACTCTTTGAAAACTGGCCACTCCATTAGTGACCCAAAAGGAATACGATTAAATTCAAAAAGCTTCCCACAAGCTTCAAAGGCTGTATAGGGTTTTTCTTCCTCTGTTAAACCCACTTGATGGTAAGCACTTCTCAAGTCTAGGGTGCTGTATACTTTAAATCTAGCAACATTATTCACAATCTCATCTATATGCGGTAAGGGGTAGGCATCCAGCCCTGTGAATCGATTGATTGTGAATAATCTACAACCATTCTTTTCTTGTGATGTTCTCCTTTAGTTACTAATACCTGGGATCTCCATGGAGAATGACTGGGTCTAATTATCTCTTCACGTTGCATCCAAGCGGTCTCAGATTCAATAAACAACTTATCAGCCTCAAAATAGCGTCTGGATTTTACAGCAATCGGCTTTCAGTCTGGTGCTAAATTACTGAAGAGAGATGGAGCTGGAACTTTGACGGCAGCTAATTCACATATTCTAAGGGAAGGTCTATCTCCTCCAAAAGCCATCTCGAGCACAGAATGATTTTGTAAAATTTTATGGCCTAAAATCACATCAGCACACAAATCAGGTAACACTTTGAGATTCACACCATGGTAAGTTTCTCCTTGCAATTCAAAGTCTACAGAACATTGACCCAGGAATTTTGAAGAGAACGATACAGTAGCCATAGAAACTGCCTCATTATCAGGACCACGAGTAACCCACTCTGCTCGGCAATATTCTTATGAATAAAGTTCTCAGAGCTACCAGTGTCAGTCAGTGCACTGACTGGAATACCATTGATCATAGAGCTAAGAACTGATTTATTGAGGCATGAGGGCGAAGTCCTAGCTAAAGTAGCGAGCATAGCAGCGGAATGTTGGGTGTTTGAAGCGCTGTTAGTCTGTTTCAGAGATCAGCAGACCGTAGCATAATGACCCTCTTTCTTGCAATTCATACACAGAGCCTCTCTAGCTGGACATCGACTGCGAGGATGTCGAGTGTGACCACAAAAGAAGCACTTTAAACCACTAGTTGTAGCTGCAGAAACTGTGTCAACTTTTTCTTCTACACTTTCTTGTCCTCCTGAGTCCTCCAGGTCTAATGAGAGTGCCATGGCAGTGTTTGTAGCCCCTCGCTGAGCATAAGAGGCAGAAAGTTTTTGTGCCGTTTCTAGAGTGTGAGCCTGGTCAAAGGCTGACTGTAAGTCTTAAGTTTTATTTTCAAGTAAGCGCTGCCTTATTGTGGCAGAACATAGCCCATTAATGAAAGCATCTCTCACATAGTTATCACTAGCTTCTACAGCAGTCACTGCTTTGAACTGGCAATCTTTAGCTAATAACTTTAATGTCTGAAGAAACTGGTTAAGCGACTCACCGGGTTCTGGGCGTCGTGTTGCAAGCACATACCTTGCGAATACTTCATTCTTGGGCTTCATAAACAGTTCTGTTAGGGATTTTTCAGCCGCATCATACGTAGTGCAGTCAGCTATGTAGTCGAACACACGTGGAGCAACGTAGTTTATTAAGAGACGCAGCTTGTCCACGGTGGGAGTATTTTCTTCTTCTGCTAGAGTGACGTTATGGAACGTCTTGAGCCAACGACGCCATTCTTGAGCAGCGGTGATGGAGTTTGGGTCAGTGGCAAACCGCTGGGGCCGTAGTAACCGCTCCATGTTCACTGGCTGAATTATTTGCTCAATAAATTGACGTAAAGGAGAAGCATTACCAGATATGTGGCTTTATTGAGCAAATAATTACAGTCCAGTTACTCCTACAATAACACAAGCCATATAATATACAATACAATACTTATAATAAATAAACAGTGCTTAAACTATATATAATAATAAGCAAACTGCACATGACTAACGCTAGAACAAATAGAAATTAAACTAGGCGTTAACATTCAACTAACCTGTACACAGGCACGACACAGCTGATCTGACAACAAAACAGTCAAGCGAGCATCCATCCGGGTACAATGATATAATAAATTTTTTACTACAATTTGCTTATATTAAGTGCAGATCTATTATGCTACATTTAAATAATTTATCTAAAGTACACTTATGTTAAGTGCAGGGTAAAGGTAATGTACATTAAAGTGTTTATTGGATTCTCAGTATTATAGTGTGTGTTTGTTTACCTTCTGCACAGAGTGACGGGCTTAGGCGCCAGGGGCCGTCCACCAGCAGACTGCGCCATCATGCTCTCCAACACCAGGACCCCGTGAGTCACTCAGTAACCACCGTGAGTCACTCAGCCGCCACCGTGAGTCACTCAGCCACCACCATGACCCCGTGAGTCACTCAGCCACCACCGTGACCCCCGTGAGTCACTCAGCCATCACCATCAGACTGCTCCACCACTGTGACCCCGTGAGTCACTCAGCCACCACCGTGACCCCGCGAGTCACTCAGCCACCACCATCAGACTGCTCCACCACCGTGGCCCCATGAGTCACTCACTCAACATCGTGGCCCCGCGAGTCACTCAACTACTACCATGGCCCCGTGAGTCACTCAGCCACCACCGTGACCCCGTGAGTCACTCACTCAACACCGTGGCCCCGCGAGTCACTCAGCTACCACCGTGAGTCACTCAGCTACCACCGTGAGTCACTCAGCCACCACAGTGGCCCCGTGAGTCACTCAGCCACCACAGTGGCCCCGTGAGTCACTCAGCCACCACAGTGGCCCCGTGGGTCACTCAGCCACCACAGTGGCCCCGTGAGTCACTCAGCCACCACAGTGGCCCCGTGAGTCACTCAGCCACCACCGTGGCCCCGTGAGTCACTCAGCCACCACAGTGGCCCCGTGAGTCACTCAGCCACCACAGTGGCCCCGTGAGTCACTCAGCCACCACCGTGGCCCCGTGAGTCACTCAGCCACCACCGTGGCCCCGTGAGTCACTCAGCCACCACAGTGGCCCCGTGAGTCACTCAGCAACCACAGTGGCCCCGTGAGTCACTCACTCAACACGGTGGCCCAGCGAGTCACTCAGCTACCACCGTTGCCCCATGAGTCACTCAGCCACAACCGTGGCCCCGTGAGTCACTCACTCAACACCGTGGCCCCGTGAGTCACTCACTCAACACCGTGGCCCCGCGAGTCACTCAGCCACCACAGTGGCCCCGTGAGTCACTCAACACCGGGAGTCACTCAGCCACCACAGTGAGTCACTCAGCCACCACCGTGGCCCCGTGAGTTACTCAACACCGGGAGTCACTCAGCCACTACCGTGGCCCCGTGAGTCACTCAGCCACTACCAGCAGACTGCTCCACCACCGTGGCCCCGTGTGTGGGGAAATCTGGCTCCAAAATGTTACTAATAAAATTATGAATTACTTCGAAAGACCATCCTTTATATAAAGGGAATAAATTTGATAACCAGTGATCTATGGATCTCGTATAAAATAAATGAAATCTAATGAACTGTAATTATTCAAATACAGAACTAAATCCCTGCACACACTTTGGGGGGAGGGTTATTCTATGAGAGAAATAATGCACGAGATTATGTAATAATGACAGACCACACATTAATAAAATATTCACACATAAAGTGGAAATGCATGAAAATATTATCAATGAAATAAATTTGTATTAAGATCTATCTGCGAAAACTATTAGAACAGCTTATTTGTTGGATGAATAGTCGTAAATGATCCTTATGCGTATATTCGTCACCTAGAATTGGGTTTCACCAGGCTTCAGCTATAGGAACACTTGAGCGTAGAAGAAAGTTTCGCCTCACTAGCATCGGTACTCCAGCTGAAAGACGAGTTAAATGTAAATTCTGTTGGAGAATGTATGACTCCACTAATATTCATGTAAAATAATATGAATAGTGGAGTGGAAGGCGACTAACGAGTTTGGTATTGAGGGCTCGCGCATCCTAAAGACACACTGTCCTACCTAAGATGTTTTTATTGTGGCCACAAGAAAACAAGATATGGACAAACTAGTATGCCGGACACTGTTTGTGACATGATAAAAGCTGTCGCGTCTCGTAATAATAATAATAATAATAATAATATTTTATTTAGGTAAGGTACATACATACAATATATTTTTACAAAGATTGGTTGACTTATAGGTAGAGCTAGTACATACAATGCCTAAAGCCACTATTACGCAAAGCGTTTCGGGCATGATAAACTTAAATGACAAGCTTAATACTAATTGAGCATAATGAGTATATGAAAACAAGAAATGAAAACTAGATGAAAAAGCAGCACAAATACAAATATGTCGACAAACAGCGCTCTTTAAAGAAAAACAGACATTGGTTGACAATAGAAGGGTAAGGTAGGTTACAGGGAATTTATTAGGTATAGCTTCGTTTTTAACTTAAACTGGTTGAGAGAGGTACAGTCTTTAACATGGTCGGGAAGGTCATTCCACATTCTGGGCCCCGTGATTTGTAGAGCATTTCTAGTTTGATTAAGTCGTACTCTAGGAATATCAAAACTGTATTTATTTCTGGTGTGGTGCTCATGGGTTCTGTTACAACCTTCTATGAAGCTTTTGAGATCAGGATTGGCATTACAGTTTAGCGTTTTATATATGTATAATACACATGAGAGAATGTGCAGAGACTTAATGTCTAACATATTCAGAGATTTGAGTAGGGGTACCGAGTGATGTCTGGGGCCAGAGTTGGATATTGTCCTAATAGCAGCTTTGTGTTGAGTAATTAGAGGACGTAAGTGATTTTGGGTAGTAGAGCCCCAAGCACAAATACCATAGTTGAGATATGGATAGATAAGGGAGTAATAGAGAGTCACCAGGACAGGGCGTGGTACATAATATCTGATCTTAGAAAGAATGCCCACAGTTTTTGAAACTTTTTTTGATATATTTAGAATGTGTCCCTGGAAATTCAGCTTGTGGTCAATGAGAATGCCCAGGAATTTGCCATCTAATTTGTTACAAATTTGGGTATTGTTTATTTTGAGATTTATTTGATTAGAGGATTTATTGCCAAACAGAATATAGAAAGTTTTGTCAATGTTAAGGGTGAGTTTGTTGGCAGTTAGCCAAAGATGGACTTTATTAAGCTCAGTATTTACTGTGGCATTTAGAGCAAGGGAATCAGGGCTGGAGTAAATGAAGGTTGTGTCGTCAGCAAATAGAATTGGTTTGAGGTGATGGGAGGCATTTGGAAGGTCATTAATGTAGATGAGAAAGAGGAGAGGGCCAAGTATGCTGCCCTGAGGAACACCAATGTTGATGGGTAGGGTGGGAGAAATTGTATTATTCACAGAAACATATTGGAGCCTGTCAGTAAAGTAGGATTTGAGGTATTGTAGGGAGTGTCCTCTGACTCCATAATGATGTAATTTAAGAAGAAGGTTTTGGTGGTTGACAGTATCAAAAGCTTTACGCAGGTCCACAAATAACCCAACAGGGAACTCATTTTTATCAAGAGCTGTATGAATCGAGTTAAGCATACTAATAAGTGCATCGTAAGTGCTTTTTTTGGGTCTGAAGCCATATTGGCAAGGGCTAAGTATATTGAGTTTGGCTAGATATGAGTAAAGCTGCTTATAGATTAGTTTTTCAAAAATTTTTGACAAGTTTGGCAGGATTGATATAGGTCTGTAGTTGTTAACATCTGTGAGATCACCACATTTGTGGACAGGCGTTACTCTCGCTTTTTTAGAATATCTGGAAAGGTTTTGAGTTCAAGTGACTTGTTGAAGAGCAAAGCAATAGCAGGGGCTAAAGATCTGGAGGCTTTTTTGTAAATTAAAGTTGGTATCTCCTCAAGGGCACTAGACTTGGTTTTAAGGGAAAGGATTATCTCATTGACGTCAGTGGAATTAATAGGCTTTAGGTACAGAGACTGTGGATAGTTACCTGTAAGATAGTCCTTAATGTCAGTACTGGAAGATGGAATATCATTTGCAAGGGATGAACCAATGGAAAAGAAGAACCTATTGAACTCAATAGCAGAATCAGAGGCTGAAAGCTGACCATCGTTGTTAGACAGGTGAGTCGGTTTGTTATTTAAAGACTTCTTTGATCCCAATATTTGTGAAATTGTTCTCCATGTTTGTTTAATGTTGCTCTTTATTTTGGTAAATTTATCTTCGTAGTATTTAGTTTTGGCTGGTCTAATTATCTTAGATAGCAATAATGAGTAATTCATTGAGAATTCTTTGGAGACAATTCCTAACCTATACTTCTTCTCAAGGTCATGTTTTTTTATTAATAGATTTAAGTATTCCCTTTGTAAGCCAGGGATTGTTAAGCCTTTTGGTTGTGACTTGTTTTGTAAGCATAGGACAGTGGGTATTATAAAGGCTAAGAGTTTTTTGAAGAAAAGATTGCACTGCTAGGTTGATGTCCTCTATGTTACCTAACTCGGACTCCCAGTTGACATTATCAGCAGCAGTTATAAAATTGTCTATAGCAGTTTCATTGTGCAGTCTAAAACGTATCTCTCTTGACTCAAGAGGTGGTTTGCTAATGTTAGTTAAGAGAAATGTGGGGTAATGGTCTGTAGTGCTATCGGTGATTATACCTGAAGTAAGCGGAGAGGTTATGTTTTTGTCCAGATGTGATCTAGAGTCGTGGCAGTGCTATCAGTGATTCTAGTAGGTCTAGTGATTAAGGGTATGAGGAAGCAGGAATTCATACAGTTGAGGAAGCTAACAGCAGTAGGGTGTTCAGGCTCGCAGAGGTCAATATTAAAGTCCCCTGCAATAATTAGGTGGTTTTTGTTCAGTCTGTTATCAAGTATTAGATTTCTAAGGTTTGAGTTGAATTCGGACACATCAGTGTTAGGAGTTGTATAAACTGCACCCACAGACAGGACAGACTCGGCACCCTTGACTCTGAAGCTGGCGAAGATATACTCCCCATAGCAGTCTCTAGTTCTAATTTCTTTTAAGCATGTTAGTTCATGTTGGTAGTAAAGAGCAGTGCCACCACCTCTCTGAAGTTCACGACAGTTGTGAATTGCTGAGTAGTTAGGCATGTTAAAGAGTTGAGTAGTATCCTCTTTCAACCATGTTTCAGTAAGTATAATAAAAGAGAATTTGTTGTCAATAGTTTCAATCAAGGCACTAACATCATCGAAGTGTTTACCTAGGGATCTAACGTTCAAATTGATTACAGAGATATTGTGATTATGAGTTAATACATTGTTTACATCATGTGCTGCAAAATATTTGGAATTTAGATCATTAAAGTGATTATTGTCATAGATAGTGGATAAGAGGTTAAGTTCAGGGTCTATACTTGTCTGCATAAAAAAAAGCTGATTGCAGGAAAAACAAGGAAAGAAAGGCAAATTACAAGGTAAAAATAAGCTATAAAATAGGGAAAAAAATGTACACAATACTGTACAAAGCAAACACAAAAGGGGCTTACAGGGGCACAATGGAGTAAGGGAGTAAGGCTAGGCTAGGCAACCTAGGTAATAAATGAGATTAACGAAAAAACATATAAACATGGACTATACAAAACACAAGATATAGAAATACAAAACAAAAATATAAACAAGACTAAGCAATACAAAAACAAATTGAGCAAAAATGAAAAATGAGGTAGATTGCTTACAAGTACTCTCAGGTACACTGTAAGTAACAATTTGCAATTTGAGATGCAGGCAAAGCCAGGGGTACAATGGAGTAAGGGAGCATGGCGAGGCTAGGCAACCTAGGTAATAAATGAAATCAAAGTTGAATAATAAACATAGGCAAATTTAAGCTAATGATTATTAACTATAAATAGTTCAGTTATGACTGTATAATTAATAAGACCTGAAGAACTATTAATGCACTCAATTAAATAATTTCAGTAAATGACTGGCTAAGAGTAAGTTAAAAATTAAGTCAGAAAATGAAACAAGGAGACTGAGGATACCTAGCCCCACTAGTTGACAGGGGGTTAATTAAGGGGGTAAGCTTCCATAGGTGCTCATATGGCTATCTATGAAGACGATTTTGGTCAGCTGTCAGACACTCCTCCCAAAATATGGCGTCGCTTGCCAGTCTCACCTCCTTCTTGGGCTTACTCACACATGCGCAATTGCTACGACGCATTGTTGCTATTTCTACGCTTTATTTAATATCCCGAATTGAAGGAACTCAGGCATATCAGAAATTTTAGAGAATAATTTATCTTATTTGACAATATATAAATTCTCGTTTCTTAATGATTAAATAAACTTGGGTTGATATGAGAGTGCTGAGAACAAATTCTGCTATCTATGAATGCTTTGAGTGACAATTTGCAATTGCGTGAATTATTATCAGCTAACAAACAATATGGTTTAATAACTAAGATAAACATATTGTCAGCTGTAAGTCACTAAGCATAGTTGTAACAATAAAATTATTAAATAATAATTCCCATTAAGGAATGTGAAATAACAAGAACTTAGGATGATTCTCTCAAATGTAAATCATTTTACCCCTCATGTGAGCTGACGCAATACAGCTATAAATACTAGATACTTTTGGTATATTTACTGCGCAGTATAATATGAATTAATATTATTACGCTACGGGTTAGTAATATTAGTAAATATAATGGTTAGTACAAAAATTACTTCTTGAAGTATTAAAGTTAATGATTAAGTAATAGATGATGATGACGCCTAATACAGGAAATACATCCTTTTGTATTAGGGATTAGTAATTAGGGGTTGGAAATTTCAACATAACTCCTGAATTACAGGTCGCAGTTCATGGTTGACGGCCCTGTTCCTGTTCCTGAAGTTATATTCTTATATGTTAGTAGGTTAGTACGTTAGTATGTACGTAACGAATGTCACGGATCTGTGTGAGATGTATAATTTGTTGTCACGGGTACATCTATGCAATGATTAATGTATTATTCTTATGTCTCTTTGAGATCAAGAAGATACTGAATCTACAACGAGGTCAATGTCTAGGGTCGCAGTGACATGTAACTAGATGAGTTACTAGACATTAACTGATCACTGGAGACTCATAAATCACCTTAACTTCAAACGAGGAATTCTATGTATTTAATGCAAAATTAAATGTGGCCTAAGGTATAGTCCTAGTTGGACAAGTATTTTAGGCTATGCTATAATAATAACTAAGTTCCTAACCGAGCTAAATTCTATATAAAGTAGATAACTAAGTATGTGGGTATCAGTCTCTATGAATGTAGTCAGTGGTATGCTTTAGTGAGCACAGATTCAACTTGCACTCAGCTGACCCTAACTAATGTTTCCCTAATCTACCTAAGTAGAGGGTAAATGCGGATTATATATTGGGCTACAGTGTTATAACTCTCTGTAGGTACAACTAAACACATATAGCAACCTAAAGATTCTGAATGAGAAGTAGACCTGCTCGGTTTATACACATTAAGTTACAGTACTATAACTCTCTGGAGGTATAACTAAGCGCAAGATAACTTAAAGGATGAGTATAAGTTTATTCTATTATGAGAAACTATTTATTTCACTACTCATAGTCTTCTGGTAAATGTTCACTTACAGGCTGTTGCAAAGCTCAATTTTGCTTGTGCTACGATACTTCTTCAAACTGTCTCTAAGGTTGCTTATCGGCAGAGACGAGAATGAAGAAGGAGCTCAAACAAAACTGATACAATCCTACAGGTGTATCACATTAAGTGGATTACTAAATCCTAGTCCAGACGACTTGGTATGAATGTAGTCTTCTCTGGAAGACTTACCCTAAGGTATGATAAATGCGATGAAGACTGAATGTGGTCAATTATTACCATCACAAATGTCATATCATTAATGCAAACACTCAAACAACAAGGCCGACGGGTACTTATCAACTGGGTGCCAAGTCATGTGGGAATAATAGGAAATGACATTGCAGACGAAGCTGCAAAACTTGCAACTAAGAGAAGAAATGTAGACATTTACATACCAAAGAGTCTATCACAGATTAAGAAAGTAATTAGAAACAGAGCAATGCAAAAGATGTACAGTGACCACAACACAGCAGTTGCAACATCAGGATCTGCGAGCTGGTACAAGAATTCAACCAACTACAAACCACTTAGTTTGATGAAAGGGAGCAATAGAGCAACAGAAGTGCACTTACATCGCATCAGGCTTGGATACCCATGTGTATGGGAAATAGGCTTACAGGTTCCGGAAGATGAGAGGAAATGTCAACACTGTGGAGAAATGCCCGACAGACCACTGGAACATTATCTAACACAGTGCACAGTTACAAACCCATTAAGATTTCAACTTAGATTCAACAGAGCAGAAGTTGTTAAACACATATGGCAAAATCTTACTGAAGCGACCATACGAGTATTAAATACTCATACTCCGCCCAAATAAAACAGAAACAAGCAACACATAGTGGGCCAGCCAGAGGCTTAGGGCCCGCGCAGGAATATCCCTGCATAAAAAAAAAAAAATATTACCGTAGAGAATAGATCTGGGTCTACAGTGAGGTCAGTGACATTTGTTGTTGTGACATGAACCGGTTTAAGCTACTGGTCACTAACTAACCTCTGAGACTCATAGAAACTATCTCGATTAACCCTTAAACCGCGCAATACATATATAGATGATTTCAGTAACAAAACTGAAACAGCACAATATATTAATAGCTGCGTTAGTGTCTAGCGCCTGAATTTAAATGCACCGCATGGGATAGTGCAGCCACGACCGATAGTTGACAGATGCCACCAAGAACAAAAATCGTGACCAACATTCCTTGGTGTGAGAGCTTCAGTATTAAGCGAGCCACCAAGGTTGACGCATGCACCATCAGTGCACAGCACTGCTGTTAATAAATAAATAAATAAATAAATATGTTTATTCAGGTAAGGTACATACATACAAGTGATGTTACATTAATGGATTGATATATAGATAGAGCTAGTACATACAATGCCTAAAGCCACTAACAGTAAAGCATACTGTTCAGCTTGTTGTTACGACCCTGGGTTCTGCAGTGGAAACCAGAGGTCAAAATTGAGCTAAATAAACTGCTAATAACTATTACTGCTAATAATAATAATAAGTTTAAACTAATAAACTTTATAGTATTGGAAACGCATCACGAGGTGCATTTGTTTGTATCTTCCTTGCCAGATGTAAGACTATTCTTGTTTCTCAAAGAGCATTTAAAGACTGAGCTTGGGGTTGATTATTAAATAATAAAATAGGCACCAACTATGTTTACTAATACTTTCTAATCATTTGTAAAGTAAACCTGAGTAAATTTGGGATAGGAATGCTGTACGATTAGTTGAGTAGTCTGCTGGCAGCGAGTGAACTGAGGGAGAAGAGTGGAGATGCTCTCTCTTCTCTGGCTGGCATTGTGGTGAAAGGAAACCTCCTCCCCTTCCTCTGTTTCTTTATTTCTATGTCGTGTTATCCAGTTAAGTAGACTGTGTAGTATCCTCATTGTCTGGCATAAATGTGTTCTATGCGTAGAGTATTGATGTGTAGCAATTAGGTGTTCACTAGTGTTTATTTTTACAAGTTACTCTAGGGGGTTCCAGGGAAACCAGGTGGGCTCCAGTGTTACCTGTAAGATCCCTAGAGTCATTGTTAGTGTCCCTTGCCTAGTAGAACTTTACCCTAGCTTGTTCTCAGTGTAAACCTTGTATCCTGCTTATGTGGACCAAGGCTTTTACCGTAAGATAGTGTGGTAAAGTAATTATTATTATTGTTATTGGTGTGAATGTATATGGGGGTTGTTAAGGGGTTAATAAATAAGTAAGTTAGTAAAGGAGTATCCATTCTTCCTGTGTAAGAGATCTATGATCAACCTCTAGATTGACATGATCTAGTAGCAAGTTAATATTCACTGTTTATTTTAGGGGCCGGGCCTTTTAGATTTCCCGTATTTGATAACTCTTAATGCTAACTACTGCCCCTACATCCATTAACACTAGACTCCCCATAGAACCGACATTTGATTCTTAACACTTGTGACCACAGCATCGCCTAAAAATGTAAAAATATATATGATCATGCTATTATTTAGCGATGATAGTATTACAGAAGACCCCTGACTGTGATAAAACTGACCAGGTTCTGATAGTAACAGGATTGTGGTGATAATTAGCACTGTGCTCCATGGAGGGAGGAGTAATGCTGTGGGAGGGAGGGTGGTGGCGTCGTCTTCTGATTGTGTGTGGCCCCCTTTTATTGACTGCACTCACCATACCAGCTTAGTGGTTCGCTATGGTGAACACAAATGTAGATACTTATATATAATGTGTATAGAGTGTAATAACAGCAATAGGAATAGGTTGGGAGCCGCCATTTTGGTGAGGGAGGTGCGTCGTCTGCACGACTTGTCATGTTATTTACTGGTGGCCCCTATGGTCTTTGGGCATTATACCAGCTTATTTGTACAGGTATGGCGAGTAAAACAGGTAGATACTTATATATAATGTGTGTATATAGCTTAATAACGCCACAAACCGTATTGTTTGAGGAGAAATATTAGTGCGTCTGGCCTTTAGGGCGGCTGCTACCAGCTGACTGTGTGAGTAGCTACGTCTTATTACCTTAACTCACCATTCAAGCTTAGATGTACTGTTATCTTGAACAAAACATGTAAGTACTTATATATAACATCTGTGTATAGTGAATAATGCAAAAACAGTATTGTGGGAGGTGAATGAGGGCGAGTGAGGTGTAGTTGAGGGAGGGAGTGGCAACGAATGGCTGGCTGGTGTGTGGCGATCACTCCTTATTGCTTTTTGACTCACAATACCAACTTAGTGGTTCGTTATGGTGAGCAACACATTCAGATACTTCTATATAACCTGTGTATATAGTGTAATAACAGCAAAACTATTTGTTTATTGTTTTATTAAGAACATAATAATTGAATCACTAATATGCACACCATAATTTTGAGTACAGCGATGGTTCACACATTTTATTATATAAATATATATCAATTGTGGGGGTTTTCTTTTTTGCTTTCACGACTGCAATGCGTACGTCGCCAATGTACATGTGGCAGACGCTTCACGAAACTGTCGGAATTTAGCAGAATAGAAAATACGAGAGCAACCGTACAGGGCCTGGGAGCAAGGTCGAGTTAGAGTCCTTGAGGGTCTCTTCTGAGACTAGCCTCACCTGCTCCTGCTCCACGTTGATCGTTGGAATCTCCTCAATGATTTAACACTTTAAGGGACTCCTAGGGTCCTCATCACATTTATAGTTTAGTGAATAATAGGCAACTCGGTGTTGAAGACACCTAGAGCTGAAGGCTTAAGTAATATTTGCAGTATTCAGAAGTGGTTCAACGGAAACACCGCATAAAGCTTAACAGTAGTTTATTTACTAACTTAACCACTAATACAAAGGGTGCTTGATTTACTTTAGATTGGCGTCAGAAGGCTATGGTTGCATTAGCAAGACTCTTGATGTCTGGCTAATCGACTCGGATCCACTCGTGGCGAAACACCTAACTTAACACAGTTGAAAGCCAATCATTAACACGGCAACCTAACTGCCGGTATGCAAAGGGATCACAAGAGTTCCAACCGGATACTCAGGTAATGATGATATGCAATAAACACAACTACACTGTCAATGGGACAGGCAATAACATGCACAATAATAATCACACACAATAACTAAATGTGTGGTGAATGTGAAGCTCACATTCACAGACGAGTGAAATGCAGTGATACCACACAGATAACCACGCATTCACCGTCGATTCACCTATAACCTGTGACAGGTATGAGAAGGTGAAAACTGTGGTTGATACCTCAGATCAACACAGACACAATAAAACAATGACAAGATCTTGTACTTACAGATATGGTACCTTTCCTTACTCACTCACTCAGGCACATTTATGCAAGAACTCGTAGGTGGCCTGACAGCTGGGCGCTCGTTCTGACATGAGCCATTGATGACAGGCTTCCCACAATCCGTATTTGACACAGGGTACTGCAGGAGGGCGTGCTGTATGCTTAACAGACACACGCATACACACTGGCACTGGCAGTGAGTAAGGTGGTGACGTCACATGGTACAGTGAGGGCGGCGGCGGGCGCCTCGAGGTACTGAGGTACACGCTCGGGACGAGTGGCGGCGGCTGTGGTACCATGCAGGTACACTTGTGGTAAAGTCACACACAGGTTACTTAGGCGGCGGCACTGCCTTAGTTCACTCTAAGTCACTCACAACGATCTTTGTCACCAGGGGTTACCTGATACCAGTCTGTTTCGCTCTGGAGATTTGTCACTTTAGGCTTCTGAACAATATATTCACACTCGTGATTCTGGGCGAGTGTGTGGTATATCGCAAAGACGCTGAGTTAACTTGACGGTGAGGAATAGACGGTGTTCAGTCTATTGGCCGATAGACAGAACAGCTACACGTCCTCTGGGTTTGGTCTCCCTCACGTGAATACTTTTGCCTGAAGCTCTGGGCGTCTCGTGGGCACCCAACACAAAAGGTTACAATTTGACCAATAGCATTGCAGCAAATGAGCGGGAACCAATCATATTGACCGTTCGATGATCAGTAGCAGGAGTGACGTCATGAACATGTCACGACCACATCATAGCTGTTATTTTCCATCGCACCGGTTGAGGTTGACCTCAGGGTCACACTGTCGCCTCGCAGGCGTCCCCTCTACTCTTCTCACGGTCCGCACCGGCCAATGTACTCACTGACCCTTGGTGGCAAGTATGCTTAACTCCCTGTATCTACTTCCTGCCTGGACATACGGCGGCCTCCGTATTATGAAAGTGTTCCTGGTTAAGTGGGCATTCTGGAGATACCCAACATGCCAGGTCACTATCCAGGGTTAACAGAAATAGGACCTTGTGCACAAGATCGGTGCACTGTGCACAGCAATGAGCCATTCAAGTCAGCTGTGGGAGAATCTTGGCAGACATACTCCCACAACAATACACACTATTTAATAATATTACTGCAAAAAAAAAAAAAACAATCAGAGACATTGATATAATTAGGTAATAATGTATTTGTGGCAACTGCCGCCTGACAGCTCGGGCGGAGTAGACCTCATCTGGCAAAGGCTCTGTCAACCCCCTTTTCTTGTCAGACTTCCCTACCCTATTGCGGCTAAAATATGCCACCTACGATTTTTTTGTTATTTTTTCCGTGATCAGGGAACACAAATGAACACTTTTATAAGACGAAAGAATTTTTTGTATTTTTGTTGTTGTTGTTGTTGTTGCTCCTGTGGGTGTTAAAGCCATTTGGACCCCTCACGGTTTGAGGGTTAATATTAATTTTACCAGACTCAATCTTGTCTCATTAGTATTGGTTATCAGATGGCATAGGTTTCTTCAGGTTTAAGACTCTACCTGTAAGTAAGTAGCCTCTTGCTGACCTTAACAGGGTCATTCCCTGTTGTCTTGTTGTTCCAGTAATGAACTGATAATAATAGTCTGTCCCTACTAATAGACCTACATCGGTGATGTAGTCAGACGTTATCTTGCTGTCAGCCAGTTTGATACTATTTTTCTGTAGGAACCTAGCTGGCTGTGTTCACTAGACCCTTAACATTTAGGTCAAGTGGGATGTGATCAACTACTATGGCCAAGACCGGTCGGACGTAACCGACCAGTCCGGTTGTACATGAGGCTTCATGTACAACCTTCCATTCAATGAGCTTCCTAGGAGGGTTACACATTAGTGCAATCTCTTATTCTCTCTCACAATACCTCAACTGTACTGTGTCATCACAGGCAATGCTCTGATGCTTTTGCTCATATTTTTCGCTCGTTGCTCATATTTTTCTGTTATTCAGTTCATAAGCCCTATCATAACAACCTTACCTAACCTATTATAAAACAAAAACAAATACATTTCTACATTCTACAGAGCTGTTTGTGAGGGATCTAGATTCCCTCAGTTAGTTTTCCTAGTTTCTAAATTAGGCTAGTCACTCTAGAAACTGAAGCTTTCATACTATCATATACTTGTGGGGCGTTGAATGAAAGCTTATGTTAAGGACTGTCGGTTGGGACTGGTTAGAAGTCTGTGATTGCTCTGTAGAGAGAATTACAGAAATTTTCCTGTTTCTGTGAAATAGGATGAGGAGGGGAGAGTGTAGTGGTATGGGAGGTACTTGACTCTCCCAACGGTTTACAGGGGGGGAGGGACAGTGGGGTGAACGTTGCCTTTCTTCCCCACCTTGTGAGACATTGCGCCTTTGTCTGTAGGCCTCCCCCTCCTTGTGATGTTACGGGACGCTCGAGGGTGAGTGAGCCTGTGATTGGAGTAGGCAAGTGTGTTCCAAGCCGAGTTTTGGCGCGAAGGGCTGTGATTGGGAGCGGCACGAGGGAGCCGTGCCGGCTTTGGGCTGATTGGTCAAGACAAAGTAAGGGAGGAGGTATGGGTATTTGAGTTTCCCTTCCCGCCAGGGAGTCAGTTTGAATTGGGCGGCAAGCAGAGGAAGAAGTGACTGGTGGAGGTGGCAGGCCGGCCACCTCCACCCCCTTCCCCCCCCCCCCCCCCCCGTTAATCGCTTCTGTCGTCCAAATTACTCATTGAGTATGGCACTCCTGCCATCAGGGGTTGTGTCTAGGCTCAAATTTGCGTGAAATTGGGGCCGATGTGACAAACAAAGAGACAGTTGCAGTGTTAACCCATGAGGCAGATGGCAGAGCCTCATGTTGTATCAGATTGATCCCTCATCCCTCGGGTCTGAGCATCCTGTCTAGTGGCAATGGACAATTGGTGTTGGCAGTGTAAGTGAGTGTGATATTACAGGCCCCTGTTGGATTTTTGTATTCCGCCAGGCTGCGTCAGTGTGGGGGACGCCGCCGGCCATTGTCACCCCAGTGTAGAGCAAGGCAGGCTCTGGTTTGATAGGGTTGTTAGTGATTCCCCATCTGCGTGTGTACTCCTGTGGGCGACAGCCTGCCAGCCCGAGGCACCCATGTGCGCGGCCACCCCAGGCCGCCCGCGGCCACCCACCTTGGCCAGCTGCTCGGGGCGGCCACCCACCCAGGCCACCCGCGCGGCCAAACCCCACCCCACCCCGCACACCAGCTCAGCCGGGTGGGGTGCTATGATGTCATGCGCTACCCGTGGCCACCCCCTTAGGGCCACGCGGTGGCCACATGCCTTGGCCACTTTCCCGGGACAGCCTAGGGCCACATCTTGTCACGCATGAGGAGCAAGCTAAGTGTTGACAGCTAGTGTGGTAGTGGCCTGGGAAATGAGAAAGAAGTGAGTACTATTATCATTGTGTACAGTGTGAGAGTACCGGTGGAAATTCCCGGTAAGAGTTGTCTCAGAGCCTCGCCAGGCTAAAGAAGCAGCTGAGTGACAGCTGTCAGTAGGGTCCAGGTGATTGATAGGGCGGTACCTGGAGATAGATGTTATACACGGGACCACACTTTAGTATCATAATGTATATATGTAGTAGACAGACTAGAGTATGTAACCGGTCAGTGTAGAGATTTACCATATAAGTGATCCAGCCTGTCGATTCTATATAATCGTTCAGACTGGATTAATGCCATAGAGTACCGTAAAATTATAATCATTAGAGGTAGGCAGGCCCGGTTGCAGGGATGTCAGTGGGTGCCCTGAGGTCTGTGTAGTTAGTTACATTTACCTGATGATATAATTTTCATTGATTATGTGAATGCCATTTCTATGTGTTCATTTGCATGCTTTATGTACTGTGTTGTGTGGTGAGTCAGTAGATGTGATTGCTGACTGATTGCCTAATGATGTCATTAGCATGTGGGGTATGCTGATGGCATCATTATGTTGCAGGTTTGTGCAGTGTTGTTATCAGTTTATACGATATTATTGCCCTAGGAACTGTGTTGAGGGTTTAAGGGACCTCTAGGATTATTCAGGGGAATTCACAGTATTTAATGAGAGCAGGCAATTGATGGGTTAATTGCCTTGCTGAGGTAAGTGTGTGTTCACAGTAGTCCTTTGCAACGGGTGCAAGAAAAAGAGGGGGACAGTAATATTGGTATACTCTTGTGTGTTGCACAACCGTGTGTCATTATTGTGTGGGCACAGTAATTAGCGAGTTGCAGTAGCCGCAACCAAATGTGGGCAGTGCAATTATGATGTTGCATGCCATTGTAGTGTGACCTATGTAACGCTGGGGTTACTTTGTTTCTTTAAGTTGTGTTGAGGACTTAAGGATTCAGTGAGTTAATTAAGTAAGGGGTAATTAACTGGATAAGGGGTGCACACTTATTGTGGAGTGAGTGAGGGCTGTTATGAGAGAAAACAGTGTTGAGCTTGAGTGAGATACGTCTCGGGAGCAATTAATTGTCCGTGTGACAACTAATTGACCACTCTAGCTAATTATGTAATTAGCCTTCTCATCATGAATTCACATAGTGGGAGAGGATCTATCAGAGTCTGTCAGTATTTGTGTTAACGGAATTTGCTCGAGACTAATTACCTTTCTGGGGTATAGCGATTAGTGGCTCAGGTTAATTAGTGGAGTAATTAACATTGGAGAGCTCCGATGACTCGGTAAAGCGAGGTCATGGAGCTAGCATAAATCGTTGTATTAATCATATCCTGTCTGAGGACAGTGGGTTAGTGGCACATCTTGTTAATTTGGGTAATTAACTCCTTTCCCGTGAATTCACAGTGTTTGATGAGACCTGCTTAGGCAGTGCGGAGTGAGACGTATTTATGGATGATTAATTATCGGTCCTGGTGACAGTTAATTAATTGCTCTGAATTAATTAGGGAATTAATTAGGGTAATTAACACTCACTAGTAATTTTTTGACACAGACTGTTCAGAAGCTACCAAGTTAGGGTAGGCTTAGTTAACGTAACTCAATGGGGATGTAATTAGTGGTCCGTTTGACCTTAATTGAGAATTACTCACTGAATGCTTGCAAGGAGTCAAGTGTGATGTAATATATGTTTGAGTTATTGTTAACAAGAGAGACAAGTGTTAAGGATTAACGTAGAGTATCATCATGTTGTTGTCTAGTGTGAGACAATTGTTTGTGATTACTGTAGTACTTTGTTGCTGACTGCTGCGATGAGTCAATTAACGTAATTAATCACTTAAGGCAATTTCTTTTGGTTGTCGTCTGGTGACGAGAGTAGAATAATCTAGGGATTTGTGGAGCTGTGTCCCAGAATCCCGCCTTGCCTGTCTTTGTTACTGTTTACAACAGTGCAACTTCTTGTAGGGAGTTGCAAAGAGTGTTCACACTGGGTTGTGATAGGGGGGGGGGGTCACTGTTGGACTACCTGCCTAGTTACGTGGGTCTCTCCTGGGGGGCGGGAGGACCCCTAAGTTTGTGATTATAGTAGCTGTCAGGGAAACCGAGACACTATTGATTGCATGCTTGTGTCTTCAGTGGATATCCTTCATTTGTTCAGTTAGTTCATGTTGTCAGCCCGAAGTGTCAGCAAGATGGAGCCTGCTGTCACTTCTCGAGGGGCTGTTGAATAGCTGTGTTGCAAATGCCACTTGATGTACAATAACATAACCATTCGCTGTGGTGTAACTTAGTCTGTGATATTTTTCTTTGATTTGCAATATTGCGTCATCAGTGGGCACACCTGTGTTCAGGTTAGTTCAGTATGCAGCCTCGCAGCAAGGGTTGCTATTTAGCTGTTTGTTATCGTGCCACTGGATGGACATTAACGTAACGTAAACTCGGTAATGTAGTAGTTAGTCTCTTGTTATTAATAAATTGTTATGTTATAGAAAACGGTCTTTGATGTCAACCCTTCAACCATATTATTCCACCATATTTCTGCATATTATTAAATGTTGATGTGATCTTGATAAGGCGGCTGTTCTTGGGAATTCAAATTCCAATTCATAGCGCCACATCAAATATAAATATTTGATTGTGAGAACCCGTCGGTTACCCTTTATTAGTTTTAACGTCCTGTTTAACTAGGAGGAGCCAGCGGCCTATTGTGGACAGGTTTTCACCCCTAGTGGTGGAGGCCTGGCGGTTTGCTCCCGCTTTTCCTTTTTCTATTGGACTCTTGCTTAACTGCCGTGAGCAGACTTTAAACTTGTAGTTCACCTCCTAAGGGAGGTAGGCGTAGAAAAAATTTCACACTGTTGTTTTAGCGACGTCACAAAAGCTGCATCAGTATGGGGATAGAGACGTATGGTCTGCCATTAACAAATATGTGTTAAGGCTCCACTGCAAGCTGACTGTTCAACTATGAGTGACGTCACCAGATGGGCAATGAGGAAATAGCATGCTGCATATCTGTGTAGTACATATTTAATGTTATTATTCAAAAAATAGCTAGACTATCCATCCCCTCCCCCCCCCCCCCCCCGCCCCCACCTAACCTAACTTCATCAAAAACTAAAATAGCGAAACCAAATGTTGCACGGCAATTTATGCAGAATCGTACATCTGGCAGGACAGCTGTCCTTGTACTTGTGTTCAGCTGTCCTCACATCCATCAAATAGCTGCCATAATGTCAAACTGAAATTCAACCATCTTGCAACACAGCTGGATGCTAATCACTATATCAATAGTTTAATCATTCATAGCCCTCAAAAATCCCAATCTTGCTACACAAATCAGCTAACTTGTTTCTAAACCAACAGTCGCAAATACAAGCATACATACCTATACATACTCCACAACCCATACATTCATAGAGTTATGGTTATATAGCATAGCCTGGTTATGCTACCATTGCATCATTAATCAGATGTAATTTATGCCATATGAATCTCTAAAATGTATTAAGGACAAAATTTCAGTAACCCCACAGCTAATTCTCATCAAGTAATCTTAATTATTTGTACTGTTACTTTATATTAATGCATGTCAATCAGCAAGGTGACCATATTATTCAAGCAAGTCCAAATATTATTAAGTACCCTATTATATTCAAACGTATCCAATACTGTAGTTACATGAATAAATACCCACCTTCATACTATTCATATGGATATACCAGGGTGTATGTGTTCCTATTTAAATAAATATATTACTAATATAAAGCTAAGGTTGTGATAAGGCGCACTAAAATATAATAATTTAAAATCATTAACACAAAATGCAACACTTGTACTTACACTAAAATACACAAAATAAAAAACACACAGTATAAAACACGTACACATATACACTCAATATAGCATTTACGCACAAAGCATTTCCACACAAATATTTCTTTTACACACAAAATACAGCATTTACACTCCAAATATACCATTTATGCCCAAAATATATTATTTACACACAAAATATGCCATTCACACACAAAATATGTCATTTATAGATAAAATATGTCATGTACATACGAAATATGTCAGTTGCACACAATAATATAGCATTTACACAAACATTGCATATACACTCAAAGTATAACATTTACACAAAGAATGACATTTGCACAAATATAGCAAATTGCTCATACATTTAGACAATCAAAAGTGCGCTTTCACTATAATTACACCATTTCACAAACATAACTTTCGCAAAATATCCACACATCGTCTCATAAACCAAATTACACTTTCACACTTGCACATGAAGATCTATTTTTTTTCAGATTACATATACAGAACTTACACAAACACACAATTTGCACGCAAAAATACAGTTGCATCAGTTCCACTTCAGCATATTTAAAATACAACTTGCATAAATACACTATTCGCACAAAACAATTGTAAAACATGGGCAATTATTGCACAAATTGTGTAATTATTACACATCTTTGCAGAATTAATACAAGCAAACTTGCTATATAATTACATAACTTGCACAATGACAATCAATACACGAAGGTATAAATAAATATTTCCTCCATATACGATTACACAACATGTGCAGTTAATACACAACTTGCACAGTTATTACACATCTTTCATAATTATTATTACACAACTTGCACAAATACATATCCAGCATTAATACATATAATACACAATTAGCCCAAATATGTAAATACACAACCAGCACAAATACACAAGAACAGTTACGACATATACACAATTAATAAACAACTTGCACAAAAATGTAATCAATATGCAACTAGCCCAAATATGAACACAACTGTTCAATTCCACACATACACATACAAAAATATTTACAATTAATACACAACTTGCACAAACAATACACAATTTGTGGGAATATAATCAATACATAATTGCAGTCATCATACAACGTATGCAAAATACATAACCTGCACAAATTATTACATAGCTTGCACAAGTACAATAATTATGCTATTTGTACAAATACAATCACAACCAACTAGGGTAAACAATACACAATTTGCATGATATTTTTCTATGTATATTTAGGACATTATTTACAATATGCTGAGTTTGACCACTTTCAAGTTTCACCCTCCCCCAAAGTTTCACCCCACAAAAAGTCAGAATTTCACATGAATGAATGATACATCTGACATCCTATGAGCTCAATATAAAACACATACATTTACCATTAATGTTTCAACATTATTAGTGCTAGGCTATTCATCTAACATATGTCCATTGTTTTTAATGCCTTATTCATACCTCCTTGTTACATAACAATAAATAAATAAATAAATAAATAAATAAATAAATAAATAAATAAATGTTTATTCAGGTAAGGTACATACATACAAGAGATTGTACAAAAATTGATATTTAGATAGAGCTAGTACATACAATGCCTAAAGCCACTATTACGCAAAGCGTTTCGGGCATGAAAAACTTAAATGACAAGCTTAATACTAATTGAGCATAAAGAGTAGAATGAAAACAAGAAATGAAAACATAGCTGAAATAGCAGCACAAATACAATTCTGTCGACAAACAGCGCTCTTTAAAAAAAAACAGACATTGGTTGACAAAAGAAGGGTAAGGTAGGTTACAGGGAATTTATTAGGTATAGCTTCGTTTTTATCTTAAACTGGTTGAGAGAGGTACAGTCTTTAACATGGTTGGGAAGGTCATTCCACATTCTGGGCCCCTTGATTTGTAGAGCATTTCTAGTTTGATTAAGTCGTACTCTAGGAATATCAAAACTGTATTTATTTCTGGTGTAGTGCTCATGGGTTCTGTTACAACCTTCTATGAAGCTTTTGAGGTCAGGATTGGCATTATAATTTAGCGTTTAATATATGTATAATACACATGAGAGAATGTGCAGTGACTTAATGTCTAACATATTCAGAGATTTGAGTAGGGGTACCGAGTGATGTCTGGGGCCAGAGTTGGATATTGTCCTAATAGCAGCTTTGTGTTGAGTAATTAGAGGACGTAAGTGATTTTGGGTAGTAGAGCCCCAAGCACAAATACCATAGTTGAGATATGGATAGATAAGGGAGTAATAGAGAGTCACCAGGACAGGGCGTGGTACATAATATCTGATCTTAGAAAGAATGCCCACAGTTTTTGACATATTTAGAATGTGTCCCTGGAAATTCAGCTTGTGGTCAATGAGAATGCCAAGGAATTTGCCATCTAATTTGTTACAAATTTGGGTTTTGTTTATTTTGAGATTTATTTGATTAGAGGATTTATTGCCAAACAGAATATAGAAAGTTTTCTCAATGTTAAGGGTGAGTTTGTTGGCAGTTAGCCAAAGATGGACTTTATTTAGCTCAGTATTTACTGTGGCATTTAGAGCAAGGGGGTCAAGACTGGAGTAAATGAAGGTTGTGTCGTCAGCAAATAGAATTCTCTGGCCTCTTGCTCTGCCAGTCTTAACTTGGCTAGTGTTAATTCTAACTCTATATTTCTACTAGCTACACTTTCCCCTGAACTGGGCTCGCATAAAATTGTATCACTTGGCACTAGTTCTTGG
>NC_091181.1:20917394-21119894 GCF_040958095.1 Procambarus clarkii | reverse complement strand
ATGGCGTCAACATACCTGCAGTATATGGCCGGTTTCAAGTTCATGTCGACTAAGACTTTTTGCTCGATGGTACCCATGTAGAAGTTTGCAAACAGGACACCTAGGGGAGAACCCATGGCGACCCCATCTACTTGCTTATACATGTGCCCATCCGGGCTCAAGAAGGGTGCCTCTTTAGTACAAGCTTGGAGTAGTTTCCTCAGAATACTTTCTGGCATGTCAAGAGGAGTGTTGTTAACGCATACGTCGACCGTGCTCTCAGCCACAGCTCAGAATGGAAGCAAGTCGACGAAGAACTCTGTAGGGTAAGGCAGGTCCTAGTCAATAACGGCTTCTCCAATGGTTTCATCGAAGACATCATAAGAAGGAAAGTGAAAAGCCATGCAACCTCCGAAGAGACAACTAACACAACACCTATACCCCCTATTAGACTATTTTACAGGAACTTCTTTTCCACAGCTCATAAAACGGAGGAAAGGGTCCTGAAAGATATTGTTAATAGAAACGTTATCCCTACAGACAAAAATCAGAGGATACAACTGACGATTTACTATAAAACCAGAAAAACGGCCAGCCTACTCATGAGAAACTCTCCAGGCACAAAACAGAACGCTTTAAAAGAGACTAACGTCGTCTATGCCTTCAAATGCCCACTTGGGGACTGTAAGCTCCAAAAAACCCAGTATATAGGCAAGACAACAACATCTCTTTCTAGGCGTTTAACGATGCATAAGCAACAGGGCTCCATTAAGGAACATATAATCTCTTCCCATAACCAAACCATCGCCAGAGAAATCCTAGTAAACAACACAGAAATCATCGATAGATACAGCGATAGCAGGCGGCTTGACGTTTGCGAGGCACTACACATCAAGAAGTCAACACCAGCAATCAACAGCCAATTATTGCACAACTATATTCTACCCACCTCAAGACTCCGCTCCAATATAGAAGCATCAAGAAATATGGACCAATAGGCTTTCTACAAACACTTCTATTCAATACCCATTGTTTCTGTTCTGTCTTGTGTTGATACTTTTAATACCCTATTAATATCCCCTATTGTTCTGTCTTGTGTTAATGCCACATCACCCTTCCCACCTCACTCAAATGTAGATATAAAATCAGAGAAACGCAAGTTCTAATCAGTTGTGTATTTGTGAAGTCTTTGAAAATGTAATAAGTTTTACGAAACGCGCCCGTGTCGCGTCAGACTAGAAATAAAAAATGAATTTTGGAGAAGTGATTTTTGATTTACCTCCAACAGTGAAGCGTAATGTACGAAAGATTGAGAAAATTCGTGTTAGAATTATTAATCTTACTTTTTCGGTCATATTTAATAATATATATATATATATATATATATATATATATATATATATATATATATATATATATATATATATATATATATATATATATATATATATAAATATATATATATATATAGATACATTATATATATATATATATATATATATATATATATATATATATATATATATATGTATATATATATATATATTTATTTATTTATTTATTATATATATACATATATACACACAGACACATATATATAGATTCTATATAGACATTAGAGAAGATTCAGCGGTATGCCACCAGGCTCGCCACCATTTTCAGTATTAGTCATATCCAAGTCTGTTGTGTGATGCACATGTCTTCTTGCTTCACCACCCTGTAATGAAATATTGTTTGTTACTAATTGTTTTTAATAAAACATAAATTATTTTATTGTATAATATTTAATTTATTAATTAAAAACTCTTTCCATATTATAGAAAAAAACTAAAACAAGAATCTATATAAAAAAATATTTATTTATTTATTTTATTTATTTATTTATATATATACAAGAAGGTACATTGGGTTTGTGAGAATACATTGGATAGTACAGTATTTACATTCTTGTAAAGCCACTAGTACGCGCAGCGTTTCGGGCAGGTCCTTAATCTAGCAGATAATTTTAAGTAGGTAATTTCAATCAGAATTGATAAATGAAAGATACATTACAAGAGAAAAATGAGATGAGAGAGATAAGTAAGTATATTAAAGCACATTGTTATATTAAAGCTCTGATTGATTACATTGACAGCTTGATTAGTAATTTAAACAAGATTAATAGACACCATACAGCAGATTGGCAGCACATATAAGAAAACAGCAATGATCTCAATGGTAAGGATGTTCAAATTGGGAACATAAAGGTTGGGAGATTGGGTAGCAAATAGATACAGTGCAATTTTTAGGCAAAAAGTGAAAAATTATGAAGATGAAATTAGGTACTTTTTAGTATTGATTTTGAATGATGTAAAAGTTGGACAGCTTTTCAATTCAGTAGGGAGTGAGTTCCATAAACTGGGTCCCTTAATTTGCATAGAGTGTTTACACAAATTAAGTTTAACTCTGGGGATATCGAAGAGATATTTATTTCTGGTGTGGTGATAATGGGTCCTATTACATCTGTCCAGGAAGAGTTTCAGACAATGATTTGCATTTAAGAATAGGGTTTTGTAAATGTAGTTGACACAAGAGAATTTGTGGAGTGAGATTATGTTTAGCATGTTTAGGGTGTTAAACAAGGGGGCTGTATGTTGTCTGAAAGCAGAATTTGATATTATTCTGATAGCAGATTTTTGCTGGGTGATGATGGACTTGAGGTGGTTTGCAGTGGTTGAACCCCATGCACAGATACCATAGTTGAGATAGGGATAGATTAGTGCATAATATAGAGATGAGAGCAGAGTTAGGAACATAATATCTGATTTTGGAGAGTATACCAACTGTTTTAGAGACTTTCTTAGTTATGTGTTGTATGTGGGTACTGAAGTTGAGTCTCTTGTCTAGGAATATGCCAAGAAACTTTCCATCATTTTTATTGCTAATGTTTACATTGTCAATCTGAAGCTGAATTGCATTTGTAGATTTGCTTCCAAATAGGATGTAGTAGGTCTTTTCTATGTTAAGTGTTAGTTTGTTGGTTGACATCCATAAGTGGACTTTTTTTAGTTCAATATTAACAACATCGTTTAGTGTATGTGGGTTGGGGTTGGAGTAAATGAGGGTAGTATCATCAGCAAACAAAATAGGTTTCAGAATGTTAGAGACATTAGGCAGATCATTATTGTATATAAGAAATAGTAGGGTCCCAAGATGCTGCCCTGAGGCACTCCAACGGTTATTGGTAGAATGGGAGAGATTATATTATTGATGGCTACACATTGGTGTCTATCACTAAGATAGGATTGGATATAGTCCAGTGCATGGCCTCGGATTCCATAATGATGGAGTTTACATAAGAGGTAATCGTGATTAACAGTATCAAAGGCCTTTCTCAGGTCAATGAAGAGTACAATTGGAAACTCATTTTTGTCAAGGGCAGAGTAAATTATATCAAGGAGACTAATAATTGCATCGTTGGTACTCTTTTGAGAGCGGAAGCCAAACTGACAGGGGCTAAGAATGTCGAATTTTTCGAGATAGGAGTAGAGCTGTTTGTAGATAATTTTTTCAAATATTTTTGATAGTATGGGTAAGTTCGATATTGGTCTGTAGTTGTTTATGTCTGACGGATTACCTCCTTTATGAACTGGCGTTACTCTTGCGGTTTTAAGGATATCAGGGAAGGTATGACACTCAAGGGATTTGTTGAACAGCAGAGCTATAGGTGGTGCAAGGGCATGGGAGGCGGTCTTGTATACAATGGATGGGATTTCACTGATGTTCCCAGCTTTGGTTTTTAGTGAGTGTATGATGGACACAACATCTGACGGGCTGACAGGTGAGAGGAGAAGAGAGTTTGGATAGCTGCCTGAGAGATATGTGTCTGAGTCTGTGGGATTTTACTTGCAAGGTTAGCACCAATCGATGAAAAGAAGCTATTAAATTCGTTCGCCATTTCTAAGTCAGATGACAGTGTAAGGCCATCCTTAGAGAGTGTTATCTGGTTGTGGGAGTGTTGTTTAGTTCCCAGGATGTTAAAGATGGTATCCCATGTGCTTTTCATGTTGCCTTTTGCTTCTTTGAATCTAGTCTCATAATACGAAAGTTTTGCTTTTCTTATGATACTGGTAAGCACTGATGAGTACCTTTTAACTACTTCCATTGAAACTAGGCCACCCCTAAATTTCTATTCGTATTCATGTTTTTTGTTGATTGATTTAATTATGCCACTTGTGAGCCACGGGTTATTTTTTCTTTTATCAGTTACTTGTTTGGTAAGGAGGGGACAGTGAGTGTTGTAGAGGCTTAGAGTTTTGGAGAGAAAGAGGTTAGTTGATGAGTTTATGTCCTGTGAATTATTAAATTCAGATTCCCAGTTAATATTGTGAAGTGCATTAGAGAGATTGCCTAAAGTTGATTCACTATGTAGCCTGAATGAGAGTTTTTTTGTTTCTGGTGGTGATTTGTCAATGTTTGCTATGAGGAAAGTAGGATAGTGGTCAGTTGTTCTGTCATAGATTACCCCAGATGTAAGGGGAGCTGTTATATTAGTCCATAGGTGATCCAGGGTAGTGGCAGATGTTTGAGTGACTCGGGTGGGCTTGGTGATTGTGTGGATTAGCATACAGGAGTGCATGCTGTTACGGAAATAGTCAACTTGAGGGTTGTTTTGAAGACCCAGGTCAATATTGAAATCACCTCCCAGAATGATGTGATTTTTGTTGAGATTGTTATTTATGATGAGATTCCTTACATTGTCAGAGAATAAAGCTATGTTGGTATTAGGAAATCTATAGATGGCACCGATTATCAGGGAGGATTTAAGGGATTTACTGGAGAACTTGGCAAAGGTATATTCACAATAGTCGTCTCTATCACTAATGACACTATTGCAAATGAAGGTATCTTTGTAATATATTGCTGTGCCACCACCTTTTTTATTAGGCCTGCAGTTATGAATGGCTTTATAACCAGCTAAATTGTAGAGTTGGGTACAGTCATTACTTAGCCAAGTTTCTGTTAAAATGATGAAAGATAATTTAGTACCTAGTGCTGTAAGTAGTGCATTTATATCATCAAAATGTTTACCAAGTGACCTAACATTTTGATTGTAAACTGATAAGCAGGTGCTATTTGGGAGTTTGTTTTTTGCAAGATTTGCTGTGTAATACCTGCAATAATGATGATCAATGTGCTGATTTGTGTGGATATGGGACAGAAGATTTCGATCAGGATCAATATCAGTAAGGCTAAGGCTTATAGGGGCTTATAGGGGCTCAGCATATCACGCTAACGGGGCTACGCTACGAGACCAACGTGATCACGCTACGCTCCTCACTCTAAGCTGTATATCAGCCCTTAAACTATCGCCAGATGATGTAGACCGCCACCCACAGGCAGCTAAGTACATGGAGTCCTAGCATGTTATAGCAAAACCAAAGTAACCGACCAAAATCAACTCATTCCATCTCAATTAAGTTTCAAAACAATCCTCTACGGCTGTGAGTACAGTGCATGCTGCCGCCACCGCGCTGCCTGACGCAAGTTTCTTCACAATATATACCCCCAGTCCATTCTAACCAATCATGTCTCCTAAAAATGGGACTGTGCAGGGAAAGAAGGACAACAAACCCCTTAACAAGGCAACCATCCCGGCCAACTCAAACAATATTCGTGTTTCTCCGTCTGGAAGCTCTGGGGTCCAGGGGCCGGATTCAGGAAGGTACTTACGAAGGTTTTTCCTCTTAGCTAAGAGCGTTTTCCGTCTTAGCGCCTTCGTGGTGGCTACGTCCGTATTCAATTAACTACCCTAAGTGGAAAAATCTTCGTAAGTTCATTCCGGGATTTAAGTGTGGTTTCGACCACTCGTAGCTTTACGTAAACTGGATATAAGTCATTTTTTCTCTACTACATAACACTGGGATCGATTTATGATATTGGAACATGACCAAAATATTATAGCTGGTGAATCTAGTGAAGAGTAATCCTTCGTGTTAGTTATATATGCATTCTCTGCTTGAAACTTGAAGTAAATATGTGTTTGATGATAGTAGAATTAGTTTTATAATAGCAAGATATTATACCAGTAGTTATTAAGTAAATAAACACTGGTGAACATGAAATATGAGAGAAGGTGATGAGCCCTGCCTGATGGGATCATTTACTATCACCAAATGCCCCTGTTCACCTAGTAGTAAGGGTGTACCTTAGCTATACATACCCATTTCTAATTTATTTAGTTTGGTTTTATTTTGAAATTAAATCTGGGTGAGACATAAAATAAAAATATGCTGCACAAATGATGTCAGGTAAGGAAAAGGGTAAAAATGTCAAAAACTTTATTCATTGAATACTTAAAGCTATAATTATGACTATATAGACTACTAAAAAAGAGAGAGGGAAGTAGGGGTCCAAGACCTCTTCCTGTTATACAATTTGGGTGTGGAACAAGTAATTATCAAAAGAAGGCACCATGCCGGGAAGGCTATGTAACAGTAAGGCAGTGAGGTGAGGCAGCTACTTATTTGAGAAATGCTTATTTTATTTACCTTATAAGCTGAGGCAACTTATTTTATTTGAGGAATACTCAGCTGATTCCTCTACATTTAGCATGGAACAAATTTGTGTCCAAGACCTCTTCCTGTTACTCAATTTGGCTGTGTGTAACCAAACTAGAAGTGCTCTACAAATCAAGGGACCCAGAATGTGGAATGACCTCCCGAATCATGTCAAAGGCTGTACCTCTCTCAACCAGTTTAAGAGTTAAACCAAGTACTGCCTAATTAACTCCATGTAACCTAACTTACCTCCTAAATGTCAACCCATGTCTTGCTATTTTTTAAACAACGCTGTTCACCAACATGTGCAATTGCTGATTTATGCTATGTTAACCCCCTTTTTGTATTTTTTATTCCTTCTTTCAACACAATTTATACCTAATCTCGATTGCTATTAAGTTTTAGTCTGTGTTTTTTTCCCCCCACACCTTGCCCGAAATGCTATGAGTATTAGTGGCTTTAGGTATTGTATGTACTAGCTCTGCCTATAAATCCAACATTATGTTTGTAAATCAACTGTATGTACTTTTCCTGAATAAAATGTATTTATTATTTATTTTTTAATCAGTAAGTATTAAAAGAAGGCACCAAGCTGGGAAGGCTATGTAGCACCATTGTGTGTAACAATAAACCAAATTTTTTTAACAAATAATGCACCTGTATAGGAAAACAAATCCTGTCAGCTGTAAAAATATTGATGCAGTTATTTAAATGAAAAATATAATGAAAGAAATATTACTGGTTTATTTTTATCCTATCTTTTTGTACTGTACAGTATATCCAAGGAAGTGAAAAATTAAGACATAATGCACAATTTAATGAATGATTAGCATGGATTAGCAGTTCAAAAGAAATATGACTTGTATTACATATCAACATGAGATCTTAATGATCCATGGTCAACATGATTTAATAAGGATAATACAATACTGTATTTGTAATAATACAAACTATAATTTAAAATCTTTATTACTTATTTTTTTTATTAAGAAGATTAGGTATACACAGCAATGTGCTGCTACCCTATTCTATATGGAATATTACACAGTGTAGATAAAAAACTAGCTATAAGTTTATCTAATACTCCCATCTCACAGGATGGTTAGACATACTGTACATGGAATCAATTTAGAAAATACCAGCCTCAATACAAAAAACTAAACAACTCTAAGCAATTTTCACAAGAGGTAAGCACTGAATCATGGAAACATTATATTATAATTACTCTTACCAGTTTCTACAAAACTCCTCTCAAACAATGTATTTTTAAACATGTTTAGGTATACACAGCAATGTGCTGCTGCCCTATTCTGTATAAAGGACCACACAGTGTAGATCAAAAACCAGCTACAAGCTCACCCAACATCCTCACCTCACAGGATGGCCAGTCATACATGGAATTAGGAGAGAACAAAATACTTAATGCTGATCTATTAGCCTCCACTGGCAAAATCTGGGTGCAGCACAAGAATATCTTCCAATATTCCTGAGTGTATGAAGTAATTACAGAGCTCAAAGTACCTCATACCATTTGGTATGAAGTCACTGATAACAGGACAATCACAGATATAGTGTTGGAGAGTATGTTCTCTCAAGTAGGACTGAAAACAGATGTTTTTTTTCCACCAAGAGGGCTATAAACCCATGGAACCGCCTACCCGCTGAAGCCGTCAATGCCAAATTCCAGCTAAAAAATAACATTAATTCAATTGGCGGGCCCTTTAACAAGCCGCCGGCTTTCTGTCCTCTTCGAGGTCACTAGATAGTTAGTGGCCATTGGGTAAATTCAGTAAATATATACAATAATTGTCAGCGCATCTTCCGAGCAACAAGGACAGCTACACAGTATCTCTTAGAATTACGTAGGTAAATAAATAAATAAATAAATATAATAAATAAATATGTTTATTCAGGTAAGGTACATACATACAAGTGATGTTACATTAATGGATTGATATATAGATAGAGCTAGTACATACAATGCCTAAAGCCACTATTACGCAATGCGTTTCGGGCAAGAAAAACATTAATATCTAGAACTTAATACTAATTGAGCATAAAGAATAAAAAGTGTTGAAAACAAATACAAATAAAGATAAAAAAAGGGGGAACATGACTGAAAAAGCAGCACAAATACAATAGGTTGACAAACAGTGTTGATTAAAAAAAAATATAATAATAATAAAATAAAATAACAGACATGGGTTGACAATAAAGGAGTGAGGTGGGTTACAGGGAATTTATTAGGTATTGTTTAGTTTTTATCTTAAACTGGTTGAGAGAGGTACAGTCTTTAACATGGTTGGGAAGGTCATTCCACATTCTGGGTCCCTTGATTTGTAGAGCATTTCTAGTTTGATTAAGTCGTACTCTAGGAATATCAAAACTGCATTTATTCCTGGTGTGGTGCTCATGGGTTCTGTTACAACCTTCAATGAAGCTTTTGAGGTCAGGATTGGCATTACAGTTCAGCGTTTTATATATGTATAATACACAAGAGAGAATGTGCAGTGACTTAATATCTAACATATTCAGAGATTTGAGTAAGGGTACCGAGTGATGTCTGGGGCCAGAGTTGGTTATTGTCCTAATAGCAGCTTTGTGTTGGGTAATGAGAGGACGTAAATGATTTTGGGTAGTAGAACCCCAAGCACAAATACCATAGTTGAGGTATGGATAGATGAGGGAGTAATAGAGAGTAACCAGAGCAGGGCGGGGTACATAATATCTGATCTTAGAAAGAATGCCAACAGTTTTTGAAACTTTTTTTGATATATTTAGAATGTGACCCTGGAAATTCAGCTTGTGGTCGATGAGAACGCCAAGGAATTTGCCATCTAATTTGTTACAAATTTGGGTATTGTTTATTTTGAGATTTATCTGATTAGAGGATTTATTGCCAAACAGAATATAAAACGTTTTGTCAATGTTAAGGGTGAGTTTGTTGGCAGTTAGCCAAAGATGGACTTTCTCTAGCTCAGTATTTACTGTGGCATTTAGAGCAAGGGGGTCAGGACTGGAGTAAATGAAGGTTGTGTCGTCAGCAAATAGAATTGGTTTGAGGTGTTGGGAGGCATTTGGAAGGTCATTAATGTAGATGAGAAAGAGGAGAGGGCCAAGTATGCTGCCCTGAGGAACACCAATGTTGATGGGTAGGGTGGGAGAAATTGTATTATTCACAGAAACATACTGGAGCCTGTCAGTAAGATAAGATTTGAGGTATTGCAGGGAGTGTCCTCTGACTCCATAATGATGTAATTTAAGAAGAAGGTTTTGATGGTTGACAGTGTCAAAAGCCTTACGCAGGTCCACAAATAACCCAACAGGAAACTCCTTTTTATCAAGAGCTGCGTGAATTACGTTAATCATACTAATAAGTGCATCGTTAGTGCTTTTTTTGGGTCTGAAGCCATATTGACAAGAGCTAAGTATATTGTGTTTGGCTAGAAAAGAGTAAAGCTGCTTGTAGATTAGCTTTTCGAATATTTTTGACAAGTTAGGCAGGATTGATATAGGTCTATAGTTGTTAACATCAGTGAGATCACCACATTTGTAGACAGGGGTTACTCTTGCTTTTTTTAGAATGTCAGGAAAGGTTTGGAGTTCAAGTGACTTGTTGAAGAGCAATGCAATAGCAGGGGCTAGAGATCTGGAGGCTTTTTTGTAAATTAAAGTTGGTATCTCCTCGAGGGCACTAGACTTGGTTTTAAGGGAAAGGATTATTTCATTGACATCAGTGGAACTAGTAGGCTTTAGGTACAGAGACTGTGGATAGTTACCTGTAAGATAGTCCTTAACATCAGTACAGGAAGATGGAATATCATTTGCAAGGGATGACCCAATGGAAGAGAAGAACCTATTGAACTCAATAGCAGAATCAGAGGCTGAAAGCTGACCAACGTTATTGGAAAGGAGTGTTGGTTTGTTATTTAAAATCTTCTTTGATCCCAATATTTGTGAAATTGTGCTCCAAGTTTTTTTAATGTTGCTCTTTATTTGGGTAAATTTATCTTCATAGTATTTAGTTTTGGCTCGTCTAATTATTTTAGATAGCAATAACGAGTAATTCTTTGAGAAATCTTTGGAGACTGTTCCTAGCCTATACTTCTTCTCAAGGTCGTGTTTTTTGTTAATGGATTTAAGTATTCCCTTTGTAAGCCAAGGATTGTTAAGTCTTTTGCTTGTGACTTGTTTTGTAAGCATAGGACAGTGGGTGTTATAAAGACTAAGAGTTGTTTGTAGAAAAGATTTCACTGCTAGGTTGATGTCCCCTATGTTACCTAACTCGGACTCCCAGTTGACATTATCAGCAGCAGTTATAAAATTGTTTATAGCAGTTTCATTGTGCAGCCTAAAGCTTAACTCCCTTGTCTCTAGAGGTGGTTTGCTAATGTTAGTTAAGAGAAATGTGGGGTAATGGTCTGTAGTGCTATCGGTGATTATACCTGAAGTAAGCGGAGAGGTTATGTTGGTCCAGATGTGATCTAGAGTCGTAGCAGTACTATCAGTGATTCTAGTTGGTCTAGTGATTAAGGGTATGAGGAAGCAGGAATTCATACAGTTGAGGAAGCTAACAGCAGTAGGGTGTTCAGGCTCGCAGAGGTCAATATTAAAGTCCCCTGCGATAATTAGATGGTTTTTGTTCAATCTGTTATCTAGTATTAGATTTCTAAGGTTTGAGTTGAATTCAGACACATCAGTGTTAGGAATTCTATAGACTGCACCCACAGACAGGACAGACTCGGCACCCTTGACTCTGAAACTGGCAAAAATATACTCCCCACAGCAGTCTCTAGTTCTAATTATTTTTAAGCATGTTAGTTCTTGGTGGTAGTAAAGAGCAGTACCACCACCTCTCTGCATTTGACGACAGTTGTGAATTGCCGAGTAGTTAGGCATGTTAAAGAGTTGAGTATTATCCTCTTTCAACCACGTTTCAGTAAGTATAATAAAAGAGAATTTGTTGTCAATAGTTTCAATCAAGGCACTAACATCATCGAAGTGTTTACCTAGGGATCTAACGTTCAAGTTGATTACAGAGATATTGAGATTATCTGATAATACATTGTTTACATCATTTGCTGTAAAATATCTGCAATTTTGATCATTGAAGTGATGATTGTCATAGATAGTGGATAAGAGGTTTAGTTCTGGGTCTATACTTGTCTGCATAAAAAGGCTGATTGCAGGAAAACAAGGTAAGAATGGCAAATTACAAAATAGAAAACAAAGAAAAAAGCAGATTAAAAATTCTAAAGTAAAATAAACTTAATGGTAATTTTAAGTAAAAAGAAAAAAAAAAAAAACTTAATGGGAACTAGGAATGTAAAAAATTAACTAGAATAATTAATAACAATAGATGACCAAAAAAGTAAAAAAAAAAAAAAAACAATTATGAAATCTATAAGATAATAAGCTTGCTTACTATACTATTATAAGTACACTATAATTGAATACTAAAGTTACACTAAAACAAACTGAGGTAGTTTAAATAGAGATACACTCAGGAACATTGGATAATGAAGTTAATACTAGAGGACACAGGCAAAGCCAGTGTACTATGGAACATGGGAGTAAAAAGAAAAAAAAGACAATAATAAAGATGACAATATTATTCTTTTTATTATTTTTTTTTTCTTTTTTAAACTAAAGTTAAAACCTTTTGAAGGGAAAGGCAGAGCTAGAGTACACAAAGGTAGTTATATGAGATTATAATCTGAATTCAGGCTATACAGCAGCTAACCCACAGTCACTGAGTAAACAAGGTAAACAACAAATGTAACATATTTGTTTACTACAATGTCGGTGCTGGCTGTAGAAGTTGAAAAAACATTGTTTTACTTCGAAATATACTAATTTTATAAGAAAATTCGACGTAAATAGGAGGCAGTAGAGCTCCTATAAGCCAGCGCTAAATCTTCAATATGAAGAATGTTGCTGCTCTCTGATTGGCCAAACGAAACACAGTAGTGACCTCTATCGGCACGCAGGTGAACCAACAATTTTCTTCCTAAGTATACCTTATTGAATCGCACCTAAGCATCTTCTTAGGGCGCACTTAGGAACCTTCGTAGCAAACCCACTTACGAAGAAATACACAGAGCTTCCTGAATCTAGGTCCAGGGCAGCGGTGCTGCCCTCCCCTCCACCCCTTTGAGCAAGGGAGCAGAGTACTCTCAACCCTCTCCTATGGACATGCTAGCATCCCACTATAAGCAACTCAAGCGAGCTTCCGGTCCCTCACCGGAATTCTATAACTGGGCCGAGAATCAGTGGTTCAAAAAGTTGTGCCAAGTCCTCGAGTCACAAAATGCTATCATCTTGAGTCTTCTAAATGAGAATCTAGCGATCCGCGCTAATCTCCAACAACAACAACAAGAAATAACCCTCCTCCGCGAGGATATTAGAAACTACAAGGCTAGCCAAGACCAACTACAGCATGATTTGAATGATCTCCGTGAGGAAAACAACCTTCTGAAAACTGATGAAGCCATTAAAAAACAGGAGGAAGCTCTCAGCAAAATGACTGCATGTATCAGTACATTTTCAGCCCAGCGTTCTGTCTCCCAGGATGAACAAGACCAGCAAAAGCTGCTAGACTCTGTTATAGTGTCGTCCCAAGATATACCTGTGGAACATGAAGGTGAAAACTGTGTCGAAATAGCTCTGGATCTCTTAAAAGACAAATTGCAGCTCATTCTAAACAAATCTGACGTTATTGCTGCCTACAGAGTAGGCAAAAAGAATCCATCAGGTCAAAACCAACGGAAAATTCGCCTGAAGCTGTCTTCCCAGTTCACGAAATCCCATCTAGTCCGGACAGCTGCAACCCAACGGAAGGGATTATACATCAACGAGTGCTTGACTAGGAACAGACAGCAACTCCTCTACCGCCTGCGTCAAATCCGTCAAAAAAACCCAGATGCGATTTATCAGTGCTTCGTTAGAGATGGACTGATAAAGGTGAGAAAAACCGCAGAGGGCAAAATGTTCACAATTACTAAAGAAGAGAACCTCAACGCTTTCCTCTCCCAATGTGGTCTGTCTCAACTCATTATCACTCCCAGTGAATTAACTTAATTAACCCCCTGTCAACTAGTGGGGCTAGGTTTCCTAAGTCTCATTGTTTCATTTTCTGACTTAATTTTTAACTTACTCTTAACTAGTCATTTACTGAAATTATTTAATTGAGTGCATAAATAGTTCTTCAGGTCTTATTAATTATACAGTCATAACTGAACTATTTATAGTTAATAATCATTAGCTTAAATTTCCCTATGCTTATTATTCAACTTTTCTTTGATTTCATTTATTACCTAGGTTGCCTAGCCTCGCCATGCTCCCTTACTCCATTGTACCCCTGGCTTTGCCTGCATCTCAAATTGCAAATTGTTACTTACAGTGTACCTGAGAGTACTTGTAAGCAATCTACCTCATTTTTAATTTTTGCTCAAATTGTTTTTGTATTGCTTAGTCTTGTTTATATTTTTGTTTTGTATTTCTATATCTTGTGTTTTGTATAGTACATGTTTATATGTTTTTTCTTTAATCTCATTTATTACCTAGGTTGCCTAGCCTAGCCATACTCCCTTACTCCATTGTACCCCTGTAAGCCCCTTTTGTGTTTGCTTTGTACAGTATTGTGTACATTTTTTTCCCTATTTTATAGCTTATTTCTACCTTGTTATTTGCCTTTCTTTCCTTGTTTTTCCTGCAATCAGCTTTTTTTATGCAGACAAGTATAGACCCTGAACTTAACCTTTTATCCACTATCTATGACAATTATCACTTTAATGATCTAAATTGCAGATATTTTGCAGCACATGATGTAAACAATGTATTAACTCATAATCACAATATCTCTGTAATCAATTTGAACGTTAGATCCCTAGGTAAACACTTCGATGATGTTAGTGCCTTGATTGAAGCTATTGACAACAAATTCTCTTTTATTATACTTACTGAAACATGGTTGAAAGAGGATACTACTCAACTCTTTAACATGCCTAACTACTCAGCAATTCACAACTGTCGTCAACTACAGAGAGGTGGTGGCACTGCTCTTTACTACCACCATGAACTAACATGCTTAAAAGAAATTAGAACCAGAGACTGCTATGGGGAGTATATCTTCGCCAGCTTCAGAGTCAAGGGTGCCGAGTCTGTCCTGACTGTGGGTGCAGTTTATAGAATTCCTAACACTGATGTGTCCGAATTCAACTCAAACCTTAGAAATCTATTACTTGATAACAGACTGAACAAAAACCACCTAATTATCGCAGGGGACTTTAATATTGACCTCTGCGAGCCTGAACACCCTACTGCTGTTAGCTTCCTCAACTGTATGAATTCCTGCTTCCTCATACCCTTAATCACTAGACCTACTAGAAACACTGATAGCACTGCCACGACGCTAGATCACATCTGGACAAACATAACCTCTCCGCTTACTTTGTCGTGACGCTGAACCCCGGTTCATTCCGAACCCAGTGATTACACAACACATAACACCTTGCCTCAGCAACCATTACTACCACCTATACTCCTACACACACCAGACCCTTGAGGCGTACCACTAGGTTTGTACTGGAACACAATGAATGAACATATGGAAGGTATTTAAAGGCCGTCGGGTTTTGTCATTTAATTACAAAGAATAGACTCTGACAAATAATACTATATTAATTAACATACTCTATTAGGTCAATACACTTCCAATACCTATAGACCACTTGACCTCCGCGATCACCACCCACACTCGTAACTTCCGCCTAAGTCCCTAATACGGAATGATTACTACAACGCTCCACACCCGGTTAGTCTTTCATTCAATACTCACATACTGCAGACTTAACTTCGTCACTAAGATCACATCAGGTTCTCGCATAGCTGTCTGCTACACTTCGCTGCTGCCACAAACGGAGACCTCGGAGGACTTGCTAGTTCACCTCCCACAACCAGACTGACTCCAGCCAACCATGGCCTCAATCATTTCACCACGCCTCTCGAGGAAGGTATAATCCGATTACCCTTATCCCTAGAGCGGTAACCTTGATCCTAGAAGCCTGACGAAGAATAATTCCTCTTTCCCGGAATTATTAATTTGGCTAAACAGCTTCGGTCTTAATCCATTGACCTTTCTTAGATATGTGATCCATAGTCTGTCTACTTACATGTACTTTCAATCATCATTCGTTAAGTGTTGTAGTAATGATCCTCTAGCTAATAATTCCTACTAACTTGTGGATTACAACACCACTCCCCTCCTTAAACACGCATATGTCCCCATATGCATCATTGCAATGGTTCCATTAGTGCAAGGACCTGGAGGATGCACCCACCATATGTGTACAACTAAAAAATCATCCAATAAGTTCATCATACACACAATGAAATAAATTAAAATTTTCCCCGACATGACTCACAACACTTCTCCAACATATACATTATATTGACATCATAGCACAGGTAAAATAGTCTGAAATAATTTTTCCCATCTCCAACAATGCACATATACCTAAACTGCTGACATATAATTACATACAAACATAACCATAAAATTACATGGACCAGAATGCTGGCACTTAAACAGAAATGACACTAGTCATTAATATATACACAACACATATATATCTAAGGTTCTTCATCCTTAGTAACAAGTTAATAATTTAACATCTTGCCCTGTACTGTTAACATAAGGGCTTACAATGATCACACAATGTTGCACTGGCCTCCTCCACAATTGGCAGCATCACTTCTCTTGTCTTCGTGTCCCATGGTTGCTAGGTCATAGATCCTCCATGACCCAGACAAAACCCAGGCTGTCCAGCCTGGTGAATGTTGTCAATGTCCCATCGTTGCTCTGAGGTAACGTGATCCTGGCCTCCAGAGCAACGGAGATTCCTACCTTCCTTGAGGCTACCTTGAGGTGCTTCCGGGGCTTAGTGTCCCCGCGGCCCGGTCGTCGACCAGGCCTCCTGGTTGCTGGACTGATCAACCAGGCTGTTAGACGCGGCTGCTCGCAGCCTGACGTATGAGTCACAGCCTGGTTGATCAGGTATCCTTTGGAGGTGCTTATCCAGTTCTCTCTTGAACACTGTGAGGGGTTTGCCAGTTATGCCCCTTATGTGTAGTGGAAGCGTGTTGAACAGTCTCGGGCCTCTGATGTTGATAGAGTTCTCTCTCAGAGTACCTGTTGCACCTCTGCCTTTCAACGGGGGTATTCTGCACATCCTGCCATGTCTTCTGGTCTCATGTGGTGTTATTTCTGTGTGCAGGTTTGGGACCAGCCCCTCAATTATTTTCCACGTGTAAATTATTATGTATCTCTCCCGCCTGCGCTCAAGGGAGTACAGATTTAGGCTCTTTAGTCGGTCCCAGTAATTTAGATGTTTTACTGAGTGGATTCTAGCAGTAAAGGATCTCTGCACGCTCTCTAGGTCAGCAATTTCTCCAGCTTTGAAAGGGGCTGTCATTGTGCAGCAGTACTCCACTCTAGATAGCACAAGCGTTTTGAAAAGTATCATCATCGGTATAGCATCTCTAGTGTGAAAAGTTCTTGTTATCCAACCTGTCATTTTTCTTGCAGTTGTGACGGCTACTTTATTGTGTTCTTTAAAGGTAAGGTCTTCCGACATGAGTACACCCAGGTCCTTTACATTGCCTTTTCGTTCTATGTTATGATTTGCCTGCGTTTTGTACGTGGTTTCTGTTTTTATATTTTCAATTTTTCCGTAGCGCATGAGCTGAAACTTATCCTCGTTGAATACCATATTATTTTCTGTAGCCCATAGAAAGACCTGATCTACATCTGATTGGAGGTTTGCCGTGTCCTCTATGTTGCCAACTCTCATGAAAATCCTAGTGTCATCTGCAAAGGATGATACAGTGCTATAGGTTGTGTTCTGGTCTATGTCCGATATGAGGATGAGAAAAAGTACTGGAGCAAGCACAGTACCCTGGGGGACTGAGCTCTTCACGGTTGATGGGCTGGATTTTATTTTGTTGACTATTACACATTGGGTTCTGTCAGTCAGGAAATTGTAGATCCATCTGCCTATTTTCCCGGTAATTCCTTTTGAACGCATTTTATGTGCAATAACACCATGGTCACATTTATCAAAAGCTTTTGCGAAATCTGTGTAAATTACATCAGCGTTTGGTTTGTCTTCCATAGCATCTAATGCCATATCATAGTGGTCCAGCAACTGCGACAGGCAAGAGCGCCCTGTTCTGAAACCATGTTGTCCGGGGTTATGGAGATGCTGTGATTCCATGTATTTTGTGATCTTACTTCTTAGCACTCTCTCAAAAATTTTTATGATGTGCGATGTTAGTGCTATCGGTCTGTAATTTTTTGCCTCTGCCTTATTTCCTCCTTTATGGAGTGGTGCTATCTCTGCTGTTTTTAGTATGTCAGGGATAACGCCAGTATCTAGACTTTGTCTCCACAGAATGTGAAGGGCCTGCGATAGTGGTTTTTTACAGTTCTTGATGAATATGGAGTTCCAAGAATCCGGGCCTGGTGCAGAGTGCATAGGCATACTGTTTATGGCTTCTTCAAAATCTAGTGGGGATAGGGCGACGTCTGATATGTGATTTGATGTTGGTATCATATCCCAACCCGTTCTCGCATATTCGTAAAGTCAATATTGACTTATTAAATAAGTGCATATGTGATATACTAAACATAATAGATACCCTTAAAAAGATTCATAGAAAACACCGACCTTACCTAACCTTGCTAGTATGTTAAGATAAGCATCTTATTGCTTCGTAATTACAATTATTACTTAACCTATGCCTATAATAGGTTAAGTAACAATTGTAATTACGAAGCAATAAAATGTTTATCTTAAGATACTAACAAGGTTAGGTAAGGTCGGTGTTTTCTATGAATCTTTTTAAGGGTATCTATTATGTTTAGTATATCACCTATGCACTTATTTAATAAGTCAATATTGACTTTACGAATTTGCGAGAACGGGTTGCATATCCATGAAAAATTCATTTCGGTTATCAATCTTTAGTGCATTTAATGGTTCGCTGAAAACAGAGTCGTACTGCTTCCTCAGTAACTCGCTCATTTCTTTGTTGTCATCTGTGAAAGTTCCATCTCCCTTTCGCAGGGGCCCGATACTAGATGTGGTTTTTGATCTTGATTTTGCATAGGAGAAAAAATATTTCGGATTTCTCTCTATTTCACTGATGGCCTTTTGCTCTCTTTGCCTCTCCTGGGTTTTGTATGATTCTTGTAGCTTGAGTTCAATTGTTTCTATTTCTCTACCTAACCTTCTTCGCCGTTCTTGAGATAGGGTGCGACTCTCAAGTTGTTCCGCGATTCGTTTTCTTCGCCTATATAGGGAACGACGTTCCCGTTCCAATCTGCATCTCTTTCTCTTTTTTCTTAGGGGTATGCGGTTTGAACATATTTCTAGTGCTACTGAGCTTATTTTTTCCAGGCACTGGTTCAGGTTTGCATTTCCTAGCTGTTCTTCCCAGTTTATTTCTGTGAAGTCCTGGTTTATTTGCTCCCAGTTTATCCGTTTATTATTGAAGTTGAATTTGCTGAAATCTCCTCCACCGGGAATCTGGACTGGTTTTGAAGGTCCATTTCCCATGGTTGTCAGAACTTCAATTAAGTTGTGATCTGAGTAACAGGTATTTGTAATCATTATGTTCCCGATCAACTCATCATTATTAGTGAAAATGAGGTCCAGCGTGTTCTCCTTCCTAGTTGGTTCTACTATTTGCTGGTTTAAGGCAAACCTATCGCACATCCGTAGCAGGTCATTTGCATGTGCCTGCTCATTTAGGCTACTTCCTGGTATTCTTTCTGATATTACTGTATTAGCCAGGTGCTTCCATTTCAGGTGCCGTAGGTTGAAGTCCCCAAGCAGGATGATGTTCGGAGCTGGATTTGTGAGGTTTTTCAAGCAGTGCTCTATTTTCATTAGTTGGTCTTTAAACTGCTGAGGGTTTGCCTCCGGTGACTTATATACAAGGACAACAACTACATTTAGGATCTCCTACCCCAGGGTCATGTTCCCTTGGGTCTGTGCTGACGTCTCGTTCCAGGGCACCAATCCCAGAACGCTGTAGATCCCTCACAGCTCTCTGGTCTAGGCCCATCCGCCCAGAGTGTGTCCACCTGTATTCACACCTTCCCGACCGCTGTACCTGCAAAATATTCCCTCGGAGCCCCCTGGCTCGATCCCATTATTACATAACCCCCTCGGCTCCTTACTCTCTCCCCGTATATAGCCTGAGCGCAGCTGCAAAACCATTGCAGCTGGCCCTTATCCCTGTTTTGATGTCAGGGGGCGAATTTCGCCTATAACGTCACGTTGGCTTCACTTCCACCCCCCTTTTTTCTAGAATAACTGAGTGTAGCCTCATAGCTTCCCTTCTACTCTACCTGAAGCTCTGTGACATGATCCCGGGGGACCTACTCAAGCCTAACACTCAGTAATGGTGCCGATGAGGTAATATACAGTATATACATACACATACATTATCACAATAAATACCTCATTAAAATAATTTCACAACTAATGTCACTAAAGCATCATACTGCCACTGGCTCGCTTCTAGCGAGATTCCTGTAACAACTTAATTAATGAGAAATTAGTATATCTACTTGGCTCGCTCACTGCAACCACCAACACCTGAAATTTTGAAATTCTACATTATAATCTTATCCATAATACTAACCCACTCCGACACACCATCACCTCTGGTCAACCCAACCACTGATGACCTCATTATAACACCACGTCTCTCAACAGCCAGGCTCTGCGTCCTGACACACCTGACCTCATTACACCGATACTCACCGTACCCACCACCACCTGGCCTCCTGTGCCGCTATGCACTCCACAACACCACACTCCATACCAGGCGTCCAAACGCCACAACACTACACCACCCACTACACATGCTACTCTACACAACACTCTACACACTACCCCACACTCTACAAAAACTACCATGCCCATGCACCACTCAACACCACACTCTACACACTACCCCACACTCTACAAAACTACCATGCCCATGCACCACTCAACACCACACTCTACACACTACCCCCACACTCTACAAAACTACCATGCCCATGCACCACTCAACACCGCACTCTACACACTACCCCACACTCTACAAAAACTACCATGGCCATGCACCACTCAACACCACACTCTACACACTACCCCACACTCTACACACTACCCCACACTCTACAAAAACTACCATGCCCATGCACTACTCTACAGTACATACTATGCTCCTTCTGTGTTCATGACCCCACGAGAGCGGGTCGGATAGCGATGTGTCACCGTCGCCTGTGGACCTTGTCCCCGGTCCTGCGAAGGCTGCTCTGTGTTATCTACCCTTGATTGCCAACTCCTCGTACCCCTACCTATGTTCTCAGCCGCTGGTGTGCTCTCCCCTGACACACTCTCCGTAGGGTATGGCTCCTCACTTGCCTGACCGGTCAGTGTATAGACGCGGTCTGGGTGACAGGAGAACACATGCCCTGTGTTTAGCACCTTAACCTTAACTTCTGCATTCTTTTTGCTAATTACCCGACATGGCCCCACAAACTTGGGTGCCAACTTACCTTCTGCCTGAGCGTGCATCTGCTTCACGAATACCCTATCACCTTCATTGATCACCTTTGCTTGGACCTTGTTCCGCGCATTATAATATGCCTCTGCTACCTCTGTCGACTTTCTTAAATGTAGTTTCACCAAGTCAAATGCCTTGGTTGCTCGCCTACAGACAACACTTTTGAAGTCTAACGCATAGCATGGCGGTTGCTTGCTTGTGAACGTCGTGAACGGAAGTCGGGGATCGAACCCATGCAACAAAAAATGCGGGGTTTCTCCCACCGACCTATTGAACGCCGTGTTGAGCGCCGACTCCACCATCGACAAACTCTGATCCCATGCAAGCACATCATCAGCAGCCAAATGCCGCAGAATACTGATTACTTCAGCATTGTGTCTTTCAACCAAACCATTCGCCGATGGTCGATATGCCAGCACTGGAGTTTGTTTGAATTGATACACACTCGCGATGCTTTGAAATACTTGATTGATAAACTCTGACCCTTGGTCTGACACAACTTGTTGAGGAGCCTAAACCTGGTTAACACACTTTCCACCATGGCCTGGGTCACATCCTCTGCCGACTTAGAACGGAGTGCACTCACCACAGTGAACCGTGTGAGTGCATCCACTGCTACAAATATGTACCTCGCCCCTGAATGAGCTTGTGGTAGCGGCCCAATGAGATCTATGTGTACTCTCTCGAAGGGAGTACTCACCTCCGGCCACCTACGCAAAGGTTCCGCCCCCAACCTATGTGCCTTGTACCTCAGACAACTGTCACAAGAGGCTACATAGACCTTGATATCTTTACCCATGGATGGCCAATAGAACCTTTGACGTGCCCTCTGCAACGTCTTGGACTCCCCTCCATGGCCTGCTGCTGGGATGTTATGACACAGATACATTGCAGTCCTCTGGAACTCCGGTGTCAAGACTGCCTGGTATACTGGTTCAGACCGTATACCCGAAACCCTACCAAGATGATACAACACCTCATCTTCAACCACAAACTCATCCACTGGGGCTGGAAGTGACTTCCTCAACTCCGCACGCTGACCCCTCAAACACTTCCTTACCTCCCCCCACAGGGGGTGACCTTCCTGACTCCGTATCAACTCCCTCACATTCCACGACACATCTTCCTCCCCCCTTTCACTCACCACTGCTACATTGTGACACCTTGACAACGCGTCAGCGACTACATTGCTTTTCCCTGGTACATGTTCAAAGTTTGTAATGTTAAACTCTGAGAGCGAGGTAACCCACCGTGCCAGTCGCTGACAAGGCTCCTTGGACTCGAACACATACTTAAGGGATTTGTGATCGCTTCTGAGCCAAATTTCATGTCCAAGCAAGATGTACCGGTTCCGTTGTAATATGAATGTGATCGCTAGCGCTTCCCTCTCAATCGTACTATAGTTCCTCTCTGCAGGACATAGTACTCGGGAACAAAATGCAATGGGACGCTCCCGTCCTCGCTCATCCACCTGAGCTACCACACCACCTATCGCTGCGCCAGAAGCATCCGCATACACCAGAAACGGTTTGCTAAAATCTGGGTGCGCCAAGATACTGCGAGAGCTGACAGCAGCCCTCAGTACCTGGAACGCCTGCTGTTGTTCCTTCCCCCACACGAACTCTGCAAGTCCACTGATCTGATGTAATGGTCTTGCAATTTTTGAAAAATCTTTAATAAATCGCCGATAATAGCTAACCAACCCCAGGAAAGATTTGCACTCTTTCTTGTTCTGTGGAACTGGGAACTCTTGAATATCCCTGGTTTTATCTGGCAATGGACTGATACCCATCCGGCCCACTGTATGACCCAGGAATGTTACCGATTCTCCAAAAAAACTGCATTTTTCGAAATTCACTTTGAGGTTGTGTGACCTCAGCCTTAGCAAGAGTTTCCTCAAATTATGCATGTGCTCCTCTAATGACTTTCCCAGCACGATTACGTCATCGAGGTACAGCAACGCTGTGGGACCTATCAACCCCGATAACACGCTCATCATTAGCCTACTGAACACAGCAGGTGCTGACTTCAACCCGAAAGGAAGTCGTTTATATTGCCAGAGCTCGTTGCACGCACTAAACGCTGTGATTTCCCTCGACTCTTCCTCCAGCGGTATCTGGTGATACCCACTGAGTAGGTCTAATGTGGTAAAATATTGTGTACCCTTCAAGTGTGTCAATGTGTCCTGTATGTTAGGTAATGGGTATGATTCGTCTTTCGTCAGCTTGTTTATTCTGCGGAAATCTACGCATAACCTCACTCCCCCATTCTTTTTCCTGACTACTACGAGAGGGCTGTGCCACGGTGAACTGGATGGTTCAATGATATCATGCTCCCTTAGCTGGCTTATCTCCTCTTTCACCTCCCTCTGGTGTGCCACTGGTATGCTATATGCTCTCGTATATACTGGATGTGCGCCCTCTACGTCAATTCTATGTGCTCCTTGAGTAATGCACCCTGGGGGTTCCCCTCTCAACGCAAAAACATCCGGGAACTCCCTGACTAAGCCCCTTAAGGCTTCCTTAACCTCCCTTTCCATGGACATCCTATCCACTATTCCCATTAATTTATCCATTCTATCCTCGTCGCCCTCACTCTGACTTACTGACATGGCTGCAATAATCTCCTCCACAGGGTGCCCCCACGCTACCTGTGCATGCTTACTCAAGGTGACTGGCCACCGAGAGGGATTAAAAACCCTCAACCGAATTACCCCTTCATTTATGTCTTCAATAGTCTCCATTATCACCAACCCTGCTGGATTATCCAATGGCTCAATTTGCACAACGTCTACTCCCTTGGCTTTACATGCCATTTTAATCACTAAGGACGCTTCTCCCGGAATGGTGACATCCTTGGGTACCGTGACTGCCCACTGTATATTCTGGTCCCCAGCCGAGTTACCACAGTTACCCCTCACTACTGCTACTCCTTCTCTACTCCTCACCTTGTTAACGTCTACCGCTTGACCCCCACATACCAATTTATTCCCCCTTGCGCTGAACGCTATGGTACATGAGTATTTTTCGAGGAAATCAATTCCCAAGATAATGTTGGTATGTTTCAGCCCTATATCCTGTATTACTACAAAACTATGTTTAAACCATCTATCTTCTAGCTGGAAATCCACAGTTGTCTCACCCAACACCCGCAACGCATTATCCCCCACCGCCGTTAATCTCCTGTTGTTAGGTATCAGCCTGACGTCTGATCCTAACACGCTACGACTCATGATGGACACGGAAGCACCGGTGTCCACCAAGGCTGTATAGATAGTGCCCTTTAACCGTAAATGCACCTTTATGGGATGACCCGACCCGACGGTACACAACCACTGTCCGCCACCCCCTACTGTACACACTGGGTAATTAGGCGGAACAAAAAGCTTACACTGCCAGGCCAAGTGAATACCGTCACCACACAGCTTACACACTTTGGTCTGCTTAGGTCGTTCTGGCTCGTGTTTACCTGCAGTGTACCCCGTTCCCCGGGGATACCCTCTACCGGTACCCTGGTTCTGGTGGTACATTCCTGTTGCTCCCTGAGCAGGCGAGTATCGTGGTGGAGCAGGAGTGAACCTGCCTCCACGTGCCCCTTGATTATAGCCTCCTCGCTGCCCACGAGTACCCTGATGGGGTCCCCACGACACCCCACTCGTATTGTGTCCCTGGAACACCCTTGGCTCCCAGCCCTTATTATTGTTACGTCGAGGAGCACCTCGCCCCTTGCCCTTGGAATGTGTGACCCCCGCCGCGGGTCCATCCTCCACTGGCTGAGCTACTGGGGCCCAGAGCTGAGCCTGTCTCTCTTGCGTGTCTGCAAGATTTGCCTGTTCCTTAGGGGACACTTCTTTGAAAATGTCATCCTCTGTCAGTTTATGTGTCGGGCTATTCTCCGCCCAAAACAGTGCATGTTTCACTGCTTCCTTAAAAGACTTAGCTTCCCTGCAGTGTAACGCACTTTCCCGCGGTAATGCACCGAAAAAAACACTCCGTTGCATAGAATCTCTTACTACCCCCGTGAACTGCGTTTCCGTCCGCTCAATCACATCACCCAAGAGTCTTATTCTATGGTCAAACGCCCTTAATTGTTCCCCTGGTTCTCGTTTAAGTGCAGCTAACTGAGCCTTTAGTTCTACTGCATCGTGCTGCACATCGTAATGATCTATCAGTTCCTGCTTAAACTCGCTATAACTATTTATTTCTCTAATTTCCGCCGAGTTGAGCAGGGTCTTTGCTTCCCCTTTCACCTTGGAATATGCCAATGCAATCTTTGCCTGATCCGACCATGACCCCACACTAGTCGCCTTCTCTAGAGCAAAGAAAAATGTTCTAATATCCGTCAGTAACTGACCTTTCGAATCCCGTTTGGCGCCCCAAAACGTGGGTATGTCTCCATATACCTTAGGTCCTGCATTAGTCGTCTCATGCGTGCTCAACACATTTTTCAACCACTGTGCAACCTGCCCAATTGTCTCTGACACTGCCGCCTGCGCCGTAAGCAACGCCGCCGTGTTATCACCACTCTCACCCTGACCGACATTACTCGTGGCCTGGCCACTGGCGACCCTATTACTACCCGTACCCGTCATGGCTACTCGCCCCTTATGTGCTCGTGTATGAACCAGCTTGATGCTTTGCCGTACAGTAACCTTACTTGGCCTTATTCCCTTAATCTCACTAGAATCACTTATAATTTTAAGCCACCATTAACAACGTCACTTATCAGTTATCCACACTACTGTTTCCACCCCTTAGGGGACCTTTCCCTGCCGCACAACGTGGCCACTCCACTTGGCCACACACCTTGGCCCCACACCCCACTATGGCCACTCACTGGCCCACACACCTTCCCTTCCTCTCTCCAATATCCACCGTCCTGAACACAACCCGACGTCTACCAATTCCCGAACATTCCCTCACCAACTAAACCAGTAACACACTTCCTTCATCTCTCAAAGTGTTCCAAACCTGTTTGCGCTGCCACCAAATATGTCGTGACGCTGAACCCCGGTTCATTCCGAACCCAGTGATTACACAACACATAACACCTTGCCTCAGCAACCGTTACTACCACCGTGTACTCCTACACACACCAGACCCTTGAGGCGTACCACTAGGTTTGTACTGGAACACAATGAATGAACATATGGAAGGTATTTAAAGGCCGTCGTGTAACGCGGGGTGGGGGAAATTAGCTCTATCTTGTCCATTATTCCACCCCCCAGTTAACTAACGAGGCCGGGGGAAACAGCTCTCTCTAGTCCGTTATCCCGTCCCCAGTTAGCTAACTATTCTAGAAAACCTCCAGAGTTCCTAAGGCAACCTCTCTCGTTCAACACCTTGTAACCTAGGTATTTGACTACCTAGGTGCTAAGACTACAAGGCGCCGTAACTGGATCAGCTACCCGAAACTCTAGAGAGAACTCTAGAATACAGAATCACTGCCACAAACGTATAAGAGGAAACGAAAGGAAAGAAATGAAAAGTGAAGTAATTAGTGAGGGTTTGGGGCGAGAGGTAGAGAGGTGGGAGGAGCGAGGAGGGTCATTAGTTGAAAGTGAGAGTCTAGAGAGGGGGTGGAGGGAGAGGTGTAGATAGGTAGAAGTAGAAGAGTAGATAGTAGAAGTAGAAGAGTAGATAGTAGAAGACGAAATGCTGCCACCATCCATTCATGATCATTACATACAAGACAAGGAATGGAACTTGCCTGTATCACAAAATTCTCAAAGGATGTTATCATGAGTTCATTATTAGTATGTTCCCTCTGTACCATGTATCAACTCCAAACAAGTACTCATTAATATCTTGAATCTAGTAACCACCGAGGCTTTCTCACCTCAACTCAAAGCTCTAGGGAACAAAGACGATTTAAATAATAAGTTCATGTATTTCACATACTAAGTATCATAATTTAGCAATTCAATTAAAATGTTCCAGTTTAATATGCAAAGTGAGTCATCATCCAAGAATTCGAGAACCCTACAACTTGACTGCCCCTGATCATCACACAACATATGTAAACACGACCAAGTCACCTTACTGCTCAACTCACCAAGTGTCTCTGCCTATAGCTGGATAGAGGGGGGGGGGGGGTCTGTAGTTGACGGAGACTCCCGCCCTGCCGGCCGACAGCCTCCCTGCTAGGGCCGTCTGCTCTGCTGTCTTCTGTTGTTCTGTCTGTTAATGCTTGATGCTCGATAGCTCTCCGAGTTTATATTGGGGAACCTAGTAGCTAACTCCGCCCACAAATAGATAGCCTCCGGCACTACCAAGCCACTCCTTAAACGTCGGCATGTTTGAAGGCTACCCGGCTCCAATTATACGCTTAGCGGAAGCAAGGTGAAATTCTCATGATCTGACCTCAGGTCACTTGGGGTCATTAACGCTTTGAGGTGTGAGATCTCAGGCAGACAACTGGCGCCTCTCAGATCCTTGTCTGTGACTCATGTACTCTAAGTATGTATTAAACTAAACCAAACACCTTACAGTGTTACATCTCCCCTTCTCCCCGAAATAAAGTTTTTGCAACACTGCTAAAGCAAGCTAGCTGTGTGCAACAACTTTATTAACGAAAAAAAAAAATACATCCTAGCTAAACAAATATACATCATCCTACTCTAAAAAATGAAATATGTAGACAGACGTCCATTGTCTCTGGCTGGGCGACGTCACTGCTTGGTCTTGTAGATAATCCTGTACCACATTTCTTCAACACAACTGCCTCCGTCGCTTCTCCGTCGTTAACGCACAACAACCCTTGGTCAACCCGAAAGCCGTTACTACTTGAACTGCGCACAGGACCGTGGAATTCGGTTGTCCCAGCTGATCTGTAATTGGCCCTACGTCAGTCACCATGAGAGACGTATATTGGGGTTCTTCACAGCTATAGGGACTACAAGTTTCGAGACCTTCAAATAGTTGCCAACAGTAGAAATCCCATCCTACTCTTCTTCCTCCCTGTTGCTCCAGCACGCCTCCTTCAGAGAGCTACTTCTGACAGCCACATCAAGTCCACACGACACAGGATGAATCACTCAACAGAGCAACTTGCTTGTAGGAGGGGCGGCCAGTTAAGGCAAACGATCCTGTCTTGCAATTACGCTCCATGCAATGATGCTGATACCAGCAAGGGACACGAGGCATCGTGTCTCACTCAGCTTGTCTTATCTTCTTCTTCTTTCTTCTTTCTTCTCTCTTCCTTCTTCTCTCTTCTTTCTTCTCTCTTCCTCCTCCCATGGGTCTTTGACAAGCGACCTGGGGTCCATTGGGGTCCGTCGGTCCTGGGGTCCATCCTGGGTAGACCGATGTTGGTGGGACAGACTGGAGTCGTTGTTGCTCCTCTTCCATCTTTACTGGGTCGTCTGGGGTCGTCTGCAGAACGACCTGGGGTCCACTGGGGGTCCGCTGGGGTCCGTCCGTCTTGGGGTCCAATGGGTAGACCAATGTTGACCGACCGAGAGGGCTGCATCTTGGGGTCCCCTGGGGTGGTGGTGGTGGTGAAGCCATGACCTCCAGGTAGTGGGCTGGTCGTGGTGGTGGTGATAAACGCCCGTGAGTATGGTACACAGCAGCCGTCTCCCTCTTCTGTATGTGCGTCTCTCCTCTCTTCTGGCTCCCACCTGTGGGTGAACATAAAGGCGACAATACCCGTGTTCCATCTTGTTGTGTGACCCTGTAGTTTGTATAGGGTTCACACAGTCCAATTATAAGCTCTCCTCCTGGCAACAACTACACTTAAATTTTAATAATCCAATTAACTCTGAATGATATTGACTTGGTGGAACATAAAACAGTAACAGAGTAAAGTTAGAGAAGAGAGAATAAGGTCATCACTACTTAATTTGTCACTAAACCAATCTCCACAATAAATTTCAAAACTAATAGACCAAACACTAGCCTAACTTAACTATACCGTTCCTAATCTTAAGTACATAATTAACCGTTACTCCCACCCTTAACCTACAGCCACCTACGTGACCCAGAGTGTCTCCCTAGCATCTCCGCCGGTCAACAACTCCAAACTGTTGCCACCCCTGTGACCAGACTATCTAACGTCGAGCGTCCCCAACGTGAAGTCTACTGACATACTAAGCCTCCCCCTAGCATGCTGTACAAGACCAGTACACCTCGGGTTATTGCGTTCAAATGGAGTAAAACAGTCGATCGCAATAATCTGAGCAGAACCACCACTTAAAAACTACTTAAGAACTACACCTGCCACTCCCCACTGACCTGGAGACCAGCGGTGGCTGGGTGTCCCCGTGGGACATGCGAGGTCACCTGTCACACTCAGCTGACCTGCACTACCAACACCGCTAAGTTCCCAAATCACCAATTCTTATCACTAACATTAATCACTACACACGCAAGTTCTGGTGAACATTCCCTGAACACCACAAAACTCACAAAATCACTAAACCACAACACTAGAGAATCACTATCTCCTAGCCTGAAAAAAACTCGCTAAATCGCGAAAGTAAAACACCTGTCAAGATCTCCCTGATAGCGCCTGAGCGGCAAAAAGACACGTGGGACTGAACAATGTTAAAAGAACACCAACTACCATTATTCCACCCCCCAGTTAACTAACGAGGCCGGGGGAAACAGCTCTCTCTAGTCCGTTATCCCGTCCCCAGTTAGCTAACTATTCTAGAGCACCTCCAGAGTTCCTAAGGCAACCTCTCTCGTTCAACATCTTGTAACCTAGGTATTTGACTACCTAGGTGCTAAGACTACAAGGCGTCGTAACTGGATCAGCTACCCGAAACTCTAGAGAGAACTCTAGAATACAGAATCACTGCCACAAACGTATAAGAGGAAACGAAAGGAAAGAAATGAAAAGTGAAGTAATTAGTGAGGGTTTGGGGCGAGAGGTAGAGAGGTGGGAGGAGCGAGGAGGGTCATTAGTTGAAAGTGAGAGTTTAGAGAGGGGGTGGAGGGAGAGGTGTAGATAGGTAGAAGTAGAAGAGTAGATAGTAGAAGTAGAAGACGAAATGCTGCCACCATCCATTCATGATCATTACATACAAGACAAGGAATGGAACTTGCCTGTATCACAAAATTCTCAAAGGATGTTATCATGAGTTCATTATTAGTATGTTCCCTCCGTACCATGTATCAACTCCAAACAAGTACTCATTAATATCTTGAATCTAGTAACCACCGAGGCTTTCTCACCTCAACTCAAAGCTCTAGGGAACAAAGACGATTTAAATAATAAGTTCATGTATTTCACATACTAAGTATCATAATTTAGCAATTCAATTAAAATGTTCCAGTTTAATATGCAAAGTGAGTCATCATCCAAGAATTCGAGAACCCTACAACTTGACTGCCCCTGATCATCACACAACATATGTAAACACGACCAAGTCACCTTACTGCTCAACTCACCAAGTGTCTCTGCCTATAGCTGGATAGAGGGGGGGGGGGGGTCTGTAGTTGACGGAGACTCCCGCCCTGCCGGCCGACAACCTCCCTGCTAGGGCCGTCTGCTCTGCTGTCTTCTGTTGTTCTGTCTGTTAATGCTTGATGCTCGATAGCTCTCCGAGTTTATATTGGGGAACCTAGTAGCTAACTCCGCCCACAAATAGATAGCCTCCGGCACTACCAAGCCACTCCTTAAACGTCGGCATGTTTGAAGGCTACCTGGCTCCAATTATACGCTTAGCGGAAGCAAGGTGAAATTCTCATGATCTGACCTCAGGTCACTTGGGGTCATTAACGCTTTGAGGTGTGAGATATCAGGCAGACAACTGGCGCCTCTCAGATCCTTGTCTGTGACTCATGTACTCTAAGTATGTATTAAACTAAACCAAACACCTTACAGTGTTACAGTCGGGTTTTGTCATTTAATTACAAAGAATAGACTCTGACAAATAATACTATATTAATTAACATACTCTATTAGGTCAATACACTTCCAATACCTATAGACCACTTGACCTCCGCGATCACCACCCACACTCGTAACTTCCGCCTAAGTCCCTAATACGGAATGATTACTACAACGCTCCACACCCGGTTAGTCTTTCATTCAATACTCACATACTGCAGACTTAACTTCGTCACTAAGATCACATCAGGTTCTCGCATAGCTGTCTGCTACACTTCGCTGCTGCCACAAACGAAGACGTGGAGGACTTGCCAGTTCAACTCCCACAATCAGACTGACTCCAGCCAACCATGGCCTCAATCATTTCACCACGCCTCTTGAGGAAGGTATAATCCGATTAACCTTATCCCTAGAGCGGTAACCTTGTTCCTAGAAGCCTGACGAAGAATAATTCCTCTTTCCCGGAATTATTAATTTGGCTAAACAGCTTCGGTCTTAATCCATTGACCTTTCTTAGATATGTGATCCATAGTCTGTCTACTTACATGTACTTTCAATCATCATTTGTTAAGTGTTGTAGTAATGATCCTCTAGCTAATAATTCCTACTAACTTGTGGATTACAACACCTTCAGGTATAATCACCGATAGCACTACAGACCATTACCCCACATTTCTCTTAACTAACATTAGCAAACCACCTCTTGAGTCAAGAGTGATACATTTTAGACTACACAATGAAACTGCTATAGACAATTTTATAACTGCTTCTGATAATGTCAACTGGGAGTCCGAGTTAGGTAACATAGTGGACATCAACCTAGCAGTGCAATCTTTTCTTCAAAAAACTCTTAGCCTTTATAATACCCACTGTCCTATGCTTACAAAACAAGTCACAACCAAAAGGCTTAACAATCCTTGGCTTACAAAGGGAATACTTAAATCTATTAATAAAAATCTCAACTATGGTATTTGTGCTTGGGGCTCTACTACCCAAAATCACTTACGTCCTCTAATTACTCAACACAAAGCTGCTATTAGGACAATATCCAATTCTGGCCCCAGACATCACTCGGTACCCCTACTTAAATCTCTGAATATGTTAGACATTAAGTCACTGCACATTCTCTCATGTGTATTATACATATATAATAGTATTATTATAATGTGTATTATACATATATAATTCACAGTAAATACTGAGCTAAATAAAGTCCATCTGTGGCTAACTGCCAACAAACTCACCCTTAACATTGACAAAACTTTCTATATTCTGTTTGGCAATAAATCCTCTAATCAAATAAATCTCAAAATAAACAATACCCAAATTTGTAACAAATTAGATGGCAAATTCCTTGGCATTCTCATTGACCACAAGCTGAATTTCCAGGGACACATTCTAAACATATCAAAAAAAGTTTCAAAAACTGTAGGCATTCTTTCTAAGATCAGATATTATGTACCACGCCCTGCCCTGGTGACTCTCTATTACTCCCTTATCTATCCATATCTCAACTATGGTATTTGTGCTTGGGGCTCTACTACCCAAAATCACTTACGTCCTCTAATTACTCAACACAAAGCTGCTATTAGGACAATATCCAATTCTGGCCCCAGACATCACTCGGTACCCCTATTCAAATCCCTGAATATGTTAGACATTAAGTCACTGCACATTCTCTCATGTGTACTATACATATACAAAACGCTAAATTGTAATGCCAATCCTGATCTCAAAAGCTTCATAGAAGGTTGTAACAGAACCCATGAGCACCACACCAGAAATAAATACAGTTTTGATATTCCTAGAGTACGACTTAATCAAACCAGAAATGCTCTACAAATCAAGGGGCCCAGGATGTGGAATGACCTTCCCAACCATGTTAAAGACAGTACCTCTCTCAACCAGTTTAAGTTAAAAACGAAGCTATACCTAATAAATTCCCTGTAACCTACCTTACCTCTCTATTGTCAACCCATGTATGTTTTTTGTTTTTTTTTTGTTTTACAAATCAACGCTGTTTTAATGTAATTTTCTGTAATAATTTGTAATTGTATTTGTGCTGTTTTTTCAACAATGTTCCCCCCTCTTTTACCTCTATTTTTATTTGTACTCAACGCATTTTTTTCTTTTTACCCATTAGTTTTAAGCTTTAGTCAGTAGTGTTTTTTCCTGCCCGAAACGCTTTGCGTAATAGTAGCTTTAGGCATTGTATGTACTAGCTCCTATCTATAAAGCCAACAAACTTTGTAAAATCTCTTTATGTATGTGCCTTTGCCTAAATAAAAATTATTATTATTATTATTATTATTATTATTATTATTATTATAAAACGCTAAACTATAATGGCAATCCTGATCTCAAAAGCTGCATAGAAGGTTGTATCAGAACCCATGAGCATCACACCTGAAATAAATACAGTTTTGATATTCCTAGAGTACGACTTAATCAAACTAGAAATGCTCTACAAATCAAGGGGCCCAGAATGTGGAATGACCTTCCCAACCATGTTAAAGACTGTACCTCTCTCAACCAGTTTAAGTTAAAAGCGAAGCTATACCTAATAAATTCCCTGTAACCTACCTTACCCTTCTATTGTCAACCAATGTCTGTTTTTTTCTTCAAAGAGCGCTGTTTGTCGACATAATTGTATTTGTGCTGCTTTTTCATCTTTGTTTTCATTTCTTGTTTTCATTCTACTCATTATGCTCAATTAGTATTAAGCTTGTCATTTAAGTTTATCATGCCCGAAACGCTTTGCGTAATAGTGGCTTTAGGCATTGTATGTACTAGCTCTACCTATAAGTCAACCAATCCTTGTAAAAATTTATTGTATGTATGTATGTATGTACCTCTACCTAAATAAAAAAACATGACCTTGAGAAGAAGTATAGGTTAGGAATTGTCTCCAAAGAATTCTCAAAGAATTACTCATTATTGCCGTCTAAGATAATTAGACGAGCCAAAACTAAATACTACGAAGATAAATTTACCCAAATAAAGAGCAACATTAAACAAACTTGGAGAACAATTTCTCAAATATTGGGATCAAAGAAGTCTTTAAATAACAAACCGACTCTCCTGTCTAATAACGATGGTCAGCTTTCAGCCTCTGATTCTGCTATTGAGTTCAATAGGTTCTTCTCTTCCATTGGTTCATCCCTTGCTAATGATATTCCATCTTCCAGTACAGACATTAAGGACTATCTTACAGGTAACTATCCACAGTCTCTGTACCTAAAGCCTATTAATTCCACTGACGTCAATGAGATAATCCTTTCCCTTAAAACCAAGTCTGGTGCCCTTGAGGAGATACCAACTTTAATTTACAAAAAAGCCTCCAGATCTTTAGCCCCTGCTATTGCTTTGCTCTTCAACAAGTCACTTGAACTCCAAACCTTCCCAGATATTCTAAAAAAAGCTAGAGTAACGCCTGTCCACAAATGTGGTGATCTCACAGATGTTAACAACTACAGACCTATATCTATCCTGCCAAACTTGTCAAAAATTTTTGAAAAACTAATCTATAAGCAGCTTTACTCATATCTAGCCAAACTCAATATACTTAGCCCTTGCCAATATGGCTTCAGACCCAAAAAAAGCACTAACGATGCACTTATTAGTATGCTTAACTCGATTCATACAGCTCTTGATAAAAATGAGTTCCCTGTTGGGTTGTTTGTGGACCTGCGTAAAGCTTTTGATACTGTCAACCACCAAAACCTTCTTCTTAAATTACATCATTATGGAGTCAGAGGACACTCCCTACAATACCTCAAATCCTACCTTACTGACAGGCTCCAATATGTTTCTGTGAATAATACAATTTCTCCCACCCTACCCATCAACATTGGTGTTCCCCAGGGCAGCATACTTGGCCCTCTCCTCTGTCTCATCTACATTAATGACCTTCCAAATGCCTCCCAACACCTCAAACCAATTCTATTTGCTGACGACACAACCTTCATTTACTCCAGTCCTGATCCCCTTGCTCTAAATGCCACAGTAAATTCTGAGCTAAATAAAGTCCATCTGTGGCTAACTGCCAACAAACTCACCCTTAACATTGACAAAACCTTCTATATTCTGTTTGGCAATAAATCCTCTAATCAAATAAATCTCAAAATAAACAATACCCAAATTTGTAACAAATTAGATGGCAAATTCCTTGGCATTCTCATTGACCACAAGCTGAATTTCCAGGGACACATTCTAAACATATCAAAAAAAGTTTCAAAAACTGTGGGCATTCTTTCTAAGATCAGATATTATGTTCCACGCCCTGCCCTGGTGACTCTCTATTACTCCCTTATCTATCCATATCTCAACTATGGTATTTGTGCTTGGGGCTCTACTACCCAAAATCACTTACGTCCTCTAATTACTCAACACAAAGCTGCTATAAGGACAATATCCAATTCTGGCCCCAGACATCACTCGGTACCCCTACTCAAATCTCTGAATATGTTAGACATTAAGTCACTGCACATTCTCTCATGTGTATTATACATATATAAAACGCTAAACTATAATGCCAATCCTGATCTCAAAAGCTTCATAGAAGGTTGTAACAGAACCCATGAGCACCACACCAGAAATAAATACAGTTTTGATATTCCTAGAGTACGACTTAATCAAACTAGAAATGCTCTACAAATCAAGGGGCCCAGAATGTGGAATGACCTTCCCAACCATGTTAAAGACTGTACCTCTCTCAACCAGTTTAAGTTAAAAGCGAAGCTATACCTAATAAATTCCCTGTAACCTACCTTACCCTTCTATTGTCAACCAATGTCTGTTTTTTCTTTAAAGAGCGCTGTTTGTCGACATAATTGTATTTGTGCTGCTTTTTCATCTATGTTTTCATTTCTTGTTTTCATTCTACTCATTATGCTCAATTAGTATTAAGCTTGTCATTTAAGTTTATCATGCCCGAAACGCTTTGCGTAATAGTGGCTTTAGGCATTGTTTGTACTAGCTCTACCTATAAGTCAACCAATCCTTGTAAAAATTTATTGTATGTATGTACCTTACCTAAATAAAATTGTATTGTATTGTATTGTATAGATAAGATAATGTCACGATACAATAAGATAAGCAATTACAGGAACAGATGAAAACTAAATCTGCTGTAAAATAGGAAGTAATTATAGCAAAACACAACAATATAATAATATAACAATACAATAAGAGCTTACAAAGTATTGAGTCTGCTAAAATTAGAAATAATTATGGCAAAACACAACAATAAATGCAAGTAAACAAAAGAATTGAAACAATTAGAGGTAGAATTAAGGTCACTAGATAGCCATGGAGGATACACAAGTTTGGTGGAGAAAACAAAAAATCAGTAGAGACTGTCAAGATGAATATATAAAAAAAAATTTGACAAATGATAATTGTATTATATCCTGCATTATTCCAGCCCATTATTAGAGATAGTAGCCTCCTCTTATTTTGGTTTTTCTTTCATTATTAGTGCTCAGAAAATTAAATATATCTACATATTTAGTCAAAATCAGTTACATTATTTTATCTTATTCATAGCATAAATGTTCTCAAAGATTACTAAAAAGAGATTGAATTAGACTACAGCAAATTGGCAAACTTTACCTTGTATCTGTTTCCACCGAGTTTGTTTGGAGCGTTCTTCAACATATCAGCAATACTTGTCTCAACATCTCTTTCAGTTGCATTAGTGTGGGTGTTGATACAGGCTTCTGGAAATTTATAAGAATTAATTAATATATATAATTATAATTCACTTTGTCGGGAGACAAGAAGCCACAGAGTAATAATACATTGTTGGCGTTTATTGAGGTGTTCCCCTGTTCTCCAGTCTTCCTCCGTCCCCTAGTCCTTCCCACCATTCCCCATTCCACAGTCCTCTCGTCCTTCCCACTTCCCCGTCCCCACATCCTCCCCTCTATTCCCACTTCCCTGTCCCATCGTCCTCCTTACCATTTTCCCCTCCCCTGTCCCTTCTTCCTCCCCCACCATCTCCCATTCACCTGTCCCTTTGTCCTCCCCAGCATTCTCCATTCCCCTGTCCCCACCATCCCCAACTCCCCAGTCCCCTCGTCCTCCCCACCATTACCCTCTCCTCTGTCCCCTCGTCTTCCCCACCATCCCCCCCTCTCGTCCTCCCCACCATTCCAAACTACCTCATCCGATGCATTCTATAATGGTCTGATGCTTCCATCAGAAAATTGGGAACATCAAATGATCTGATATTCCCATCACTGAAAAATAAGAACAGCTAAAAAAATGAAATGAAAAAAAATAAAAAAAAATACTATACTCATGAAATGAACAGTATGGTAAACAACACAGCTCAATTTCAATGCAATGTCACACAAAATTATTAAATCGAAATGAAAATAAATTGAAATCTATGAAAATTCAAATTATCAATGCAATCGGAAATATTGAAATAATATCGCAACATAATATAGTGTGGGTTGCTCTTACGTGCAACAGACGGTGCTGTTTTTCAAAAAAGGTATGGTTTTACCTGTCACAAGTGTGGCATCTATACTTATACTCTCGAAATGAACGGTATGGTAAACAACATAGCTCAATTGCAATGCAATGTCACAATAACATTTAATAACAATAACATTTAAATATACTTTAAGATATAATCTAGAAGAAAATAAGGACATTGAAACGGTTCATGAACTCGATTTCAATAAAGGACACTATGGGGAACTTTGAAAAACAGTTAATGAGTATAATTAGACAGACTTGTTGCTAGGCAGAGGAGTAAATAATGAGATATATGGCAAATTTTGCAAAATATACGGCACACAAACATTCATACCCAAACAAAGCAAAATGCTAGGTAAGAACAAAGCAGTTGGCCCGTAGGGGAAAGGAGATACCCACAAGACTGGAATACAAGTCATTAACAAGCACACAAGTACTACACTACACAACAACCGCACTACTACCAGAACTGGACGAATCACTACCAAAACAACACACACAAAATGGAAATGGAAATAACCAATCACAGGTCAGAGAACTACTGAGATTCTGTGACAAATTCTCGCTCAATCAGCAGATAACAAAACGGACTAGGAACGAGAACACACTCGACCTCATATTAACGAACAATGATGAGCTAATCAGAGACATTACTGTCTCAGACACTACGTACTTGGACCACAAGCTCATTGAAGTGCAAACTAACATCAGTAACGGTAGTAGGCCCAAGAGAAACAACAAGCGAGAAGGGCTATTCAATATATTAAATTTTAATAATAAAAGGATAGACTGGGAGAAAAAAAACAGGGAACTTACAAACATTCACTGGGAAAATGTTCTAGGTAATAAAAATCCTACGCAAGGAAAAGCAAAAACCCCTGGATTGTATTTGACCTATTCGTACTAGTGAAGGTTCATATACTGAGGATGACAAAGAAATTAGTGAAATCATAAAAAAGCAGTATGAGGACATGTTTAGCACTCCGATACAAAGCATGAAAGTGGAGGATCCGGACAACTTCTTTATGGGTGATATCCAAACCCCTGTAAATATAACTGATATCAACACGAGTGTGACAGATTTTGAAAGAGAAATTGACAATGTGCCCATGCATTCAGCCCCGGGTCCAGACTCATGGAATTCAATATTTATAAATAAATGCAAAGTGCCAGTAGCACAGGAACTCAGTATAGTGTGGAGGAAGAGCTTGGACACGGGGGAGATACCAGAGGCTCTTAAAGCAGCAGACATAGCTCCTCTACACAAGGGAGGTAGTAAAGCATTGGCAAAGAATTATAGACCAGTTGCACTAACATCCCACATAATAAAATTATTTGAGAGTGATCAGGAGTCAGGTTACTAGTTTTATAGAGACCAATGACCTCCACAATCCAGGCCAACATGGATTTAGAAACCAGAGGTCAAAACTGAGCTAATAAACTGCCTTTAGTATTGGAAACGCATCACGATGTGTATGTGTTTGTATCTTCCCTGCCAGACGTAAGACGATTCTTGTTTCTCACAGAGCATTTTAAGACTGAGCTTGGGGTTGATTATTAAATAATAAAATAGGCAACAACTATGTTTACTAATACTTTCTAATCAAGTGTAAAGTAAATCTGAGTAAACTGGGATAGGATTGCTGTACTATTAGTTGAGCAGTCTACTGGCAGCGAGTGAGCTGGGAAGGAGATGCGAGAGCTCTCTCTCTCTCTCTCTGCTTTAGCTGGCTGTGGTGAAAGGAACTCCTCTCCCTCCTCTCGTTTCTTTATTTCTGTGGGCTAATACCCAGCTAAGTATACTGTGTAATGTTCTCATTGTCTGGTATAGGCCTGTTCTATGTGTAGAGTATTATTCTTTGTATGAGATAGGTGTTCCTAGGGTTTGTGTTACTAGTTATTCTAAAAGGGGTCCCAGTAGAACCACGTGGTCTCCCTACCCTAAGCTGACTCAAGCTTCTAGCTCTTTACTTGTAGTACTTTACCCTAGCTTGTTCACAGTGTAAACCTTGTATCCTGTCTATGTGGACCAAGGCTTTTAACGTAAGATAGTGTGGTAAAGTAATTATTATTATTGTTATTGGTGTGAGTGTATATGGGGGGTTGTTAAGGGGTTAATAAATAAGTAAGTTAGAATTGAGTATCCCTTCTTCCTGTGTGGGAGTTCTATGATCAACCTATGGTACTATGGTCTATGGTACAAGAATGTAACAACTCTTGTATATATCTCAAAAAAACAAAAAAAAACTCTAGACTGGCATGGTCTAGTAGCAAGTTATTATTACTGTGGATAGTTTATTTTGGGGGCCGGGCCTTTTAGTTCTCCCATATTGGATAACTCTGTATTCTAACTACCCATACCCCTTAATAGTACTAGTTCCCCCATAGCAAGTCCACCATTATCATAACAGTGCAGCAGAGCGCCAGGCGATGTGCCAACAACTATTGGCTCCAGCTCTGCTCCCAGATACAGACTGCAGCGGATACAGGCAATGTGAGGGGAATGTATGACGCATCAAGCAGGCCCTTGGCCCAATCCAGAGGAAGACCGCTTCTCTGAAATCTGCCACTGGCGAGGTGATTCAGGACCAGACACTGCAGCTGAAGCGCTGGGTCGAGCACTACTCTGAGCTATACGCCAGGGACAATGTGGTCACCGAAGACGCCCTGAGCGCCATTGAGTGTCTGCCTGTGTTAATGGAGCTCGACAGCGAACTGACCCTTGAAGAACTCAGCGATGCCCTAGACTCCCTTGCTTCTGGTAAAGCTCCTGGCAAAGATGGCATTCCTGCTGAGACCTTGAAGTGCTGCTGAGGTAGCCTGCTCATGGAGCTGCATGAAATTCTCTGCCTCTGCTGGGAAGAAGGAGAGGTGCCACAGGACATGAGGGATGCCAACATTGTCACGCTGTATAAGAATAAAGGTGACAGGTGCGACTGCAACAACTACCGTGGAATCTTCCTCCTCAGTATTGTCGGAAAGCTGTTTGCTCGAGTCGCACTGAAGAGGCTCCAAGTACTTGCAGAGAGAGTCTATCCAGAATCACAATGCGGATTCAGAGCTGACAGGTCCACCATCGACATGGTCTTTTCCCTCAGACAACTGCAGGAGAAATGCAGGGAACAGAAGCAGCCACTCTTCGTAGCCTTCATAGATCTGACGAAGGCCTTCGACCTCGTCAGCAGGGATGGCCTGTTCAAGATCCTCCCCGAGATCGGATGCCCACCCAGGCTCCTCAGCATCATCAGATCTTTCCATGAGAACATGAGGGGCACCGTGGTCTTTGATGGCCTAACATCAGACGCCTTTGACATCCGAAGTGGAGTAAAGCAGGGCTGCGTACTGGCTCCAACCCTATTCGGGATTTTCTTCGCAGTTATGCTGTGGCACGCCTTCGGATCTGTCACGGAAGGTATTTACCTCCGGACCAGATCGGATGGAAAGCTCTTTAACCTCGCCAGGCTGAGAGCCAAGACGAAGGTTCGGCTGAGGTGTCTGCGCGACTTCCTTTCTGCCGACGACGCAGCAGTCACTACCCACTCAGCTGAAGACCTCCAACGGCTCATAACCCACTTCAGCGAGGCCTCTCAGGCTTTCGGACTCACCATCAGTCTGAAGAAAACACAAGTCATGGGACAAGGAGTGGACTCCCCACCTGACATCGGCATCTCTGTTTCCAAACTGGAAGTCGTTCACGACTTCGTGTACCTGGGCTCCACAATCTCTGACTCCCTCTCTCTTGATACAGAGCTAAACAAACGCATCGGTAAGGCATCTACTACCATGTCCAGACTGACACAGAGAGTGTGGAACAACAACAGGCTGACTGAGTATACTAAGATTCAGGTTTACAGATCCTGTGTCCTGAGCACTTTCCTTTATGGCAGTGAGTCATGGACACTCCGCGCCCGTCAGGAAAGACAGCTGAATGCCTACCACATGCGCTGCCTTCGACACATCTTGGACATCACCTGGCAGGACAAGGTGACAAATAACAACGTCTTGGGGAGGGCAAGAATCACCAGCATGTACACAATGCTGAAACAGAGACGAATGCGCTGGCTCGGGCACGTTGTGCGAATTGCCGACGGCAGGATCCCCAAGGATCTCCTGTACGGAGCGCTGATGCAGGGAAAGCGTCCAACAGGCAAGCCCCAGCTACGGTACAAAGAGGTATGCAAGAGGGACCTGAAAGCCATGGACGTCGATCTTGCTATATGGGAGACACTGGCTGCAGACCGCTCAGCCTGGAGGCATTCTGTTCAAAGAGGTCTCTCCAAGTTCGAGGAGTCACTTGCCAAGGAATCGGAGGCAAAGAGACAGAGAAGGAAAGCCGGTAGCCAGGAAGACGGACTAGAATCGGACTTCGTTTGTGCTCGGTGTGGGATGGACTGCCACTCTCGGATTGGCCTCATCAGTCACACCAGACGCTGCACCAGGATTGACAACTAGGGCGCAACTCCATAGTCTCCCGAGACTGAAGGATGCCTACTACTATGTCGTACCTAGTAGCCAGAACGCACTTCTCAGCCTACTATGCAAGGCCCGATTTGCCTAATAAGCCAAGTTTTCCTGAATTAATATATTTTCTCTAATTTTTTTCTTATGAAATGATAGAGCTACCCATTTCATTATGTATGAGGTCAATATTTTTTTATTGGAGTTAAAATTAACGTAGATATATGACCGAACCTAACCAACCCTATCTAACCTATCTTTATAGGTTAGGTTAGGTTAGGTAGCCGAAAAAGTTAGGTTAGGTAGGTTAGATAGTCGAAAAAACATTAATTCATGAAAACTTGGCTTATTAGGCAAATCGGGCCTTGCATAGTAGGCTGAGAAGTGCGTTCTGGCTACTAGGTACGACATATATATATATATATATATATATATATATATATATATATATATATATATATATATATATATATATATATATATATATATATATATATATGAATATATATATATATATATATATATATATATATATATATATATATATATATATGAATATATATATATATATATATATATATATATATATATATATGTCGTACCTAGTAGCCAGAACTCACTTTTCAGCCTACTATTCAAGGCCCGATTTGCCTAATAAGCCAAGTTTTCCTGAATTAATATATTTACTATAATTTTTTTCTTATGAAATGATAAAGCAACCCTTTTCTCTATGTATGAGGTCAATTTTATTTTATTGGAGTTAAAATTAACGTAGATATATGACCGAACCTAACCAACCCTACCTAACCTAACCTAACCTATATTTATAGGTAATGTTAGGTTAGGTAGCCAAAAAAAGCTAGGTTAGGTTAGGTTAGGTAGGTTAGGTAGACGAAAAAACATTAATTCATGAAAACTTGGCTTATTAGGCAAATCGGGCCTTGAATAGTAGGCTGAGAAGTGCGTTCTGGCTATTAGGTACGACATATATATATATATATATATATATATATATATATATATATATATATATATATATGAATATATATATATATATATATATATATATATATATATATGTCGTACCTAATAGCCAGAACGCACTTCTCAGCCTACTATTCAAGGCCCGATTTGCCTAATAAGCAAAGTTTTCATGAATTAATGTTTTTTCGTCTACCTAACCTACCTAACCTAACCTAAACTAGCTTTTTTTGGCTACCTAACCTAACCTTACCTATAAATATAGGATAGGTTAGGTTAGGTAGGGTTGGTTAGGTCTGGTCATATATCTACGTTAATTTTAATTCCAATAAAAAAAAATTGACCTCATACATAGAGAAAAGGGTTGCTTTATCATTTCATAAGAAAAAAATTATAGTAAATATATTAATTCAGGAAAACTTGGCTTATTAGGCAAATCGGGCCTTGAATAGTAGGCTGAGAAGTGCGTTCTGGCTATTAGGTACGACATATATATATATATATATATATATATATATATATATATATATATATATATATATATATATATATATATCGTACCTAGTAGCCAGAATGCACTTCTCAGCCTATTATGCAAGGCCTGATTTGCCTAATAAGCCAAGTTTTCATGAATTAATTGTTTTTCGACTACCTAACCTACCTAACCTAACCTAACCTAACTTTTTCGGCTACCTAACCTAACCTATAAAGTTAGGTTAGGATAGGTTAGGTTAGGTAGGGTTGGTTAGGTTCGGTCATATATCTATGTTAATTTTAACTCCAATAAAAAATAATTGACCACATACATAATGAAATGGGTAGCTTTATCATTTCATAAGAAAAAATTAGAGAAAATACATTAATTCAGAAAAACTTGGCTTATTAGGCAAATCGGGCCATGCATAGTAGGCCAAGAAGTGCGTTCTGGCTACTAGGTACGACATATATATATATATATATATATATATATATATATATATATATATATATATATATATATATATATATATATATATATATATATATATATGTCGTACCTAGTAGCCAGAACTCACTTCTCAGCCTACTATGCAAGGCCCGATTTGCCTAATAAGCCTAGTTTTCATGAATTAATGTTTTTTCGCCTACCTAACCTACCTAACCTAACCTAACCTAACGTTTTCGGCTACCTAACCTAACCTAACCTATAAAGATAGGTTAGGTTAGGTTAGGTAGGGTTGGTTAGGTTCGGTCATATATCTACGTTAATTTTAACTCCAATAAAAAAAATTGACTTCATACATAATGAAATGGGTAGCTTTATCATTTCATAAGAAAAAAATTAGAGAAAATATATTAATTCAGTAAATCTTGGCTTATTAGGCAAATCGGGCCTTGCATAGTAGGCTGAGAAGTGAGTTATGGCTACTAGGTACGACATATATATATATATATATATATATATATATATATATATATATATATATATATATATATATATATATATATATATATATATATATGTCGTACCTAGTAGCCAGAACTCACTTCTCAGCCTACTATTCAAGGCCCGATTTGCCTAATAAGCCAAGTTTTCCTGAATTAATATATTTACTATAATTTTTTTCTTATGAAATGATAAAGCAACCCTTTTCTCTATGTATGAGGTCAATTTTTTTTTATTGGAGTTAAAATTAACGTAAATATATGACCGAACCTAACCAACCCTACCTAACCTAACCTAACCTATATTTATAGGTAAGGTTAGGTTAGGTAGCCAAAAAAAGCTAGGTTAGGTTAGGTTAGGTAGGTTAGGTAGACGAAAAAACATTAATTCATGAAAACTTGGCTTATTAGGCAAATCGGGCCTTGAATAGTAGGCTGAGAAGTTCGTTCTGGCTATTAGGTACGACATATATATATATATATATATATATATATATATATATATATATATATATATATATATATGTCGTACCTAGTAGCCAGAACGCACTTCTCAGCCTACTATGCAAGGCCCAATTTGCCTAATAAGCCAAGTTTTCACGAATTAATTGTTTTTCGACTACCTATCCTACCTAACCTAACCTAACCTAACTTTTTCGGCTACCTAACCTAACCTAGCCTATAAAGATAGGTTAGGTTAGGTTTACAGTCTCCGTGGTGTAGTGGTAAGACACTCGCCTGGCGTTCCGCGAGCGCTATGTCATGGGTTCGTATCCTGGCCGGGGAGGATTTACTGGGCGCAATTCCTTAACTGTAGCCTCTGTTTAACGCAACAGTAAAATGTGTACTTGGATGAAAAAACGATTCTTCGCGGCAGGGGATCGTATTCCAGGGACTTGCCCGAAACGCTACGCGTACTAGTGGCTGTACAAGAATGTAACAACTCTTGTATATATCTCAAAAAAAAAAAAAAAAAAAAAAAAAAGTAGGGTTGGTTAGGTTCGGTCATATATCTACGTTAATTTTAACTCCAATAAAAAAAAATTGACCTCATACATAATGAAATGGGTAGCTTTATCATTTCATGAGAAAAATATTAGAGAAAATATATTAATTCAGGAAAACTTGGCTTATTAGGCAAATCGGGCCTTGCATAGTAGGCTGAGAAGTGCGTTCTGGCTACTAGGTACGACATATATATATATATATAAATATATATACATATATATATATATATATATATATATATATATATATATATATATATATATATATATATATATATATACATATGTCGTACCTAGTAGCCAGAACGCACTTCTCAGCCTATTATGCAAGGCCCGATTAGCCTAATAAGCCAAGTTTTCATGAATTAATATATTTTCTCTAATTTTTTTCTTATGAAATGATAAAGCTGCCCATTTCATTATGTATGTGGTCAATTTTTTTTATTGGAGTTAAAATTAACGTAGATATATGACCAAACATAACCAACCCTACCTAACCTTACTTAACCTATCTTTACAGGTTAGGTTAGGTTAGGTAGCCGAAAAAGTTAGGTTAGGTTAGGTTAGGTAGGTTAGGTAGTCGAAAAAAAATTATTTCATGAAAACTTGGCTTATTAGGCAAATCGGGCCTTGTATAGTAGGCTAAGAAGTGCGTTCTGGCTACTAGGTACGACATATATATATATATATATATATATATATATATATATATATATATATATATATATATATATATATATATATATATATATATATATATATATATATATATGTCGTACCTATAGTAGCCAGAACTCACTTTTTGGCCTACTATTCAAGGCCCGATTTGCCTAATAAGCCAAGTTTTCCTGAATTAATATATTTTTTCTAATTTTTTTCTTATGAAATGATAAAGCTACCCATTTCATTATGTATGAGGTCAATTTTTTTTATTGGAGTTAAAATTAACGTAGATATATGACCGAACCTAACCAACCCTACCTAACCTAACCTAACCTATCTTCATAGGTTAGGTTTGGTTAGGTAGCCGAAAAAGTTAGGTTAGGTTAGGTTAGGTAGGTTAGGTAGTCGAAAAACAAATAATTCATGAAAACTTGGCTTATTAGGCAAATCGGGCCTTGCATAGTAGGCTGAGAAGTGCGTTCTGGCTACTAGGTACGACATATATATATATATATATATATATATATTATTAAATATGACCGAAAAAGTAAGATTAATAAATCTAACCCGAATTTTCTCAATCTTTCGTACATTTCTTTTCACTGTTGGTGGTAATTCAAAAATCAATTCTCCAAAATACATTTTTATTTCTAGTCTGACGCGACACTTGAGCGCGTTTCGTAAAACTTATTACATTTTCAAAGACTTTAGTTTACACATACACAACTGAATAGAACTTACACATCTCCGATTTGTTTATATCCACATTTTAGTGAGGTGGATGGGGTGAGGTGGTTTTAATAGGGTATTAAATTCATCAACACAAGACAGAACACGAAACAATGGGTATTGAATGGAAGTGATTGTAGAAAGCCTATTGGTCCATATTTCTTGATGCTTCTATATTGGAGCGGAGTCTTGAGGTGGGTAGAATATAGTTGTGCATTATTTGGCTGTTGATTGCTGGTGTTGACTTCTTAATGTGTAGTACCTCGCAAACGTCAAACCGCCTGCTATCGCTGTATCTATCGATGATTTCTGTGTTGTTTACTAGGATTTCTCTGGCGATGGTTTGGTTGTGGGAAGAGATTATATGTTCCTTAATGGAGCCCTGTTGCTTATGCATCGTTAAACGCCTAGAAAGAGATGTTGTTGTCTTGACTATATACTGGGTTTTTTGTAGCTTACAGTCCCCAAGAGGGCATTTGAAGGCATAGACGACGTTGGTCTCTTTTAAAGCGTTCTGCTTTGTGTCTGGAGAGTTTCTCATGAGTAGGCTGGCCGTTTTTCTGGTTTTATAGTAAATCGTCAGTTGTATCCTCTGATTTTTGTCTGTAGGGATAACGTTTCTATTAACAATATCTTTCAGGACCCTTTCCTCCGTTTTATGAGCTGTGGAAAAGAAGTTCCTGTAAAATAGTCTAATAGGGGGTATAGGTGTTGTGTTAGTTGTCTCTTCAGAGGTTGCATGGCGTTTCACTTTCCTTCTTATGATGTCTTCGACGAAACCATTGGAGAAGCCGTTGTTGACTAGGACCTGCCTTACCCTACAGAGTTCTTCGTCAACTTGCTTCCATTCTGAGCTGTGGCTGAGAGCACGGTCGACATATGCGTTAACAACACTCCTCTTGTACCTGTCTGGGCAGTCGCTGTTGGCATTTAGGCACATTCCTATGTTCGTTTCCTTAGTGTAGACTGCAGTGTGGAAACCTCCGCTCTTTTCCATGACTGTTACATCTAGAAAGGGCAGCTTCAAATCCTTTTCCATCTCGTAAGTGAAACGCAGCACGGAACTCTGCTCAAATGCCTCCTTCAGCTCCTGCAGATGTCTGACATCAGGTACCTGTGTAAAAATGTCGTCAACATACCTGCAGTATATGGCCGGTTTCAAGTTCATGTCGACTAAGACTTTTTGCTCGATAGTACCCATGTAGAAGTTTGCAAACAGGACACCTAGGGGAGAACCCATGGCGAACCTATCTACTTGCTTATACATGTGCCCATCCGGGCTCAAGAAGGGTGCCTCTTTAGTACAAGCTTGGAGTAGTTTCCTTAGAATATTTTCTGGTATGTCAAGAGGAGTACAGGCTGGATCACGATACACTCTGTCGGCTATCATCCCGATTGTCTCGTCCACAGGTACGTTGGTGAACAGTGATTCTACGTCCAACGAGGCTCTTATCCCTGTGGCCCGTGTGCCCCGCAGTAAGTCAACAAATTCCTTTGGAGACTTCAGGCTGAAGACGCAAGGGACATAAGGAGTCAGCAGGCCGTTGAGTCGCTTCGCCAGTCTGTACGTGGGTGTGGGTATCTGGCTAATGATTGGCCGAAGTGGGTTTCCAGGCTTGTGTGTCTTGACATTTCCATACGCATATCCAGGTTTATATTCCCCAATGATCTTTGGCAGGTGGAGTCCTGATTTCTTGGCGTTCACAGTTTCGATCAGTTTGTTGACCTTTGCTTTCAATTCGGCTGTAGTGTCCTTCGTTACCCTTTGGAATTTAGTTTGGTCAGAGAGTATGAGGTTCATTTTCGCCAGATATTCGTCTTTTTTAAGAATGACATATATTGGCGACTTGTCACCTCTCCTGACAACTATCTCCTTGTTCTCACGAAGGCTTTTAGCTGCCGCTTTGAGCTCAGGGGACAGTATGGTGCTTCTGTAATTGCCTCGATTCTTTCCTCCTTCCGCAATAAGTTCTGCTTGTAAGGTATCTTTGGTAGTGACCTTCTTTTGTGTCTCGAGGTCGAATATGTCGTCCAACAGAATTTCCAACTCCACTTTCCGGGCCATCTCACTCGGTCTGGACATAACGTGACAGTTTATGCCCAGATTTAGGAGAGTGACTTGGTCCTCAGTGAGGTTAATTCCTGCAAGGTTCAGGAAGCCATCTCTTGGTCGTGGAATTGCCATAGGTCCTCCATATAACGTTGTTAGTTTCTTGATAATCCTTGTTTCAGTGCTGAGGTGATGTCGGTCTGTGAGGATAGAAGCATCAAGAAATATGGACCAATAGGCTTTCTACAATCACTTCCATTCAATACCCAATGTTGCGTGTTCTGTCTTGTGTTGATGAATTTAATACCCTATTAAAACCACCTCACCCCATCCACCTCACTAAAATGTAGATATAAACAAATCGGAGATGTGTAAGTTCTATTCAGTTGTGTATGTGTAAACCAAAGTCTTTGAAAATGTAATAAGTTTTACGAAACGCGCTCAAGTGTTGCGTCAGACTAGAAATAAAAATGAATTTTGGAGAATTGATTTTTGAATTACCACCAACAGTGAAAAGAAATGTACGAAAGATTAAAAAAATTCGTGTTAGAATTATTAATCTTACTTTTTCGGTCATGAATTATATATATATATATATATATATATATATATATATGTATATATATATATATATATATATATATATATATATATATATATATATATATATATATATATATATATATATATATATAACTTTAGAACACTTTCCCACCAGGAGACTCGAACCCTAGCCTGCACAGAAGCCTTCCAGCAACTGGCATAACAGGTACGCCTTAACCCGCTCCACCACCTGCTCAGACCCTTAAAAGAGATGGTAATTTCGGAGTATTTATACACTCCAAAGATATACCACCTCCCAAGAGCACTAGAGCAAGTGAGGGGTCATTTTTACGTTTTTTCATCCAGTCCCTGTTAATATGGGAGAACACTGTGTCTATGCTTAAGGCACAACTCTCCTAAACACGAGAGTGAAGTATACAACTTTAGAACACTTTCCCACCAGGAGACTCGAACCCTAGCCAGCACAGAAGCCTTCCAGCAACTGGCATAACAGGTACGCCTTAACCTGCTCCACCACCTGCTCAGACCCTTAAAAGAGATGGTAATTTCGGAGTATTTATACACTCCAAAGATATACCACCTCCCAAGAGCACTAGAGCAAGTGAGGGGTCATTTTTACGTTTTTTCATCCAGTCCCTGTTAATATGGGAGAACACTGTGTCTATGCTTAAGGCACAACTCTCCTAAACACGAGAGTGAAGTATACAACTTTAGAACACTTTCCCACCAGGAGACTCGAACCCTTAGGAGAGTTGTGCCTTAAGCATAGACACAGTGTTCTCCCATATTAACAGGGACTGGATGAAAAAACGTAAAAATGACCCCTCACTTGCTCTAGTGCTCTTGGGAGGTGGTATATCTTTGGAGTGTATAAATACTCCGAAATTACCATCTCTTTTAAGGGTCTGAGCAGGTGGTGGAGCGGGTTAAGGCGTACCTGTTATGCCAGTTGCTGGAAGGCTTCTGTGCTGGCTAGGGTTCGAGTCTCCTGGTGGGAAAGTGTTCTAAAGTTGTATACTTCACTCTCGTGTTTAGGAGAGTTGTGCCTTAAGCATAGACACAGTGTTCTCCCATATTAACAGGGACTGGATGAAAAAACGTAAAAATGACCCCTCACTTGCTCTAGTGCTCTTGGGAGGTGGTATATCTTTGGAGTGTATAAATACTCCGAAATTACCATCTCTTTTAAGGGTCTGAGCAGGTGGTGGAGCGGGTTAAGGCGTACCTGTTATGCCAGTTGCTGGAAGGCTTCTGTGCTGGCTAGGGTTCGAGTCTCCTGGTGGGAAAGTGTTCTAAAGTTGTATACTTCACTCTCGTGTTTAGGAGAGTTGTGCCTTAAGCATAGACACAGTGTTCTCCCATATTAACAGGGACTGGATGAAAAAACGTAAAAATGACCCCTCACTTGCTCTAGTGCTCTTGGGAGGTGGTATATCTTTGGAGTGTATAAATACTCTGAAATTACCATCTCTTTTAAGGGTCTGAGCAGGTGGTGGAGCAGGTTAAGGCGTACCTGTTATGCCAGTTGCTGGAAGGCTTCTGTGCTGGCTAGGGTTCGAGTCTCCTGGTGGGAAAGTGTTCTAAAGTTGTATACTTCACTCTCGTGTTTAGGAGAGTTGTGCCATATATATATATATATATATATATATATATATATATATATATATATATATATATATATATATATATATTTATATATCCCCCCATGTTTTCACCTTTATTGTCTTATCACCTGACCCAGTGCGGGTATAAAATAAACCAGCATTGTAAGATCTCTTCACTTGAGAATGAACCATGGAGGTTCGAAACGTACCTCCATGTACAAATTTGTGCAAATGTACAAATAAGCCACAAGGCTTATTTGTTACATCCGAGCAAAGACTGTTGTTGCTTGTATGTTGCAATTTTTTTCCACTTTTGGACTGCCTCGGGTCGTGCAAACTGACAATGGTACTAACATATCTTACTTATTTCCCTTACCTTAAGTTCCTGTACCATTAAGTACTGTCCTGTGTTTTTTAAGTGTGCCTACTCTGGGTTTGTAAGATTGGTGGAGACCTTGGGGTAGTATTTGCCAGTGTTTTGGGGACCCATTAGTGTTGTGTTGTGTTAAGGTACCACGTGGGCTCACTACCCCCTAAGCTGCCCAAGCTTCAAGTGCTTTCCTAGTAGAACTTTACCCTAGCTTGTGTTCAGTGTAAACCTTGTATCCTGCTTATGTGGACTAAGGCTTTTAACGTAAGATAGTGTTGTAAAGTAATTATAATTAATATTATTGGTGTGAATGTATATGGGGGGGTTGTTAAGGGGTTAATAAATAAGTAAGTTAGTAAAGGAGTATCCATTCTTCCTGTGTAGGAGATCTATGATCAACCTGTAGACTGGCATTGTGTAGCCAATTAATATTCACTGTGGATATTTTACTTTGGGGCCAGTGGCCCCAAAGAACAGTTGAAGGAGAAGAAATGGAGTGGTATAGAAGTGAGAAGTGTGGGAAGAGGATGATGATGCAAGCATGGAGGAATAGAAGAAAGCCGAGTACTCGATGGAGGTCAAACAGGATGAGGTCTCGGATATATGAGGAGACGAAAGGGAGGATCGTCGGTGAAGACGAGGGAGTGAAGTATGATGGCAGGAGACGGAAGTATAATGGCAGTAGATGGGAGTGTGAAGACGACAGAGGAGGTACAGACAGTAGATGTCTGACTCTGGACGTGAAGAGAAGAAGACGAGGAAACGGAGAGTGGAAACAATAAGTAGAGTGGACCGATGGAGTGCAGGCGTCCTAGAAGGACAGCCAAGCCAAGAGGTGCCAGAGAAGTCAGATCGTTTATGAGAAGATCATGTTCCTGGCGAGTTGTGAGCCAGATGTTGCAAGGAGCAACGAACTAATTGTAGACTCCTAAGGGAGTACGTAAGCAGATCAACCGGTCGAACCAATCGGTTGAAGAACGAGACAGTGTGGTGGCGGATGTATTATCCCGAGCTTTGCCACTGGAATAACTCTCAAAAATAAGGGGAGGGGAGTGTTATGATCTCAGCCTGCAGGAGAAACGAGTCTCCCTCCTTGAGAGTTATTCAGCAAGCCTGACCTAACCAGGTCTAAGAAATATAGAGGTGATAACACATATGTAAAATAGCTGGTTGGATGATGAACAATTTAAGATTATGGGCAGTGAAGAAGAAAACAGATAAATGACTGGCTAGGAGATGTGGACATTTTGCTGGAGGCGTGAGGCTCGCTTCTGGAGGGCTTTGACCTCACTTGAGGCCAGACATCGCAGGGAGAAAGCCGCGCTCCGTTGAGCTCCCGTCAGGAAGGAACCCCTAGTGATATATCTCCAAGAGAAGAGAAGTGTGTAGACGTGCCAGCTGTAGAATCGAGCTGGGAACGTTGTGGTCTCAAGTCCTGGTCGACGAGGAGAGTATTAAACCGCCCAGAGACATTATTGTGGGCCGTGGAAGCGCCCTGACCAAGCTCTGTCAGAGGGATAGCGCCCTCGACTAGACAATCTGTGGTAAGCACGATTTAAGCCAGTTCATAGTGATTGCTTGGAGTTGGTCGTGTGCCCAGCGACAGTAGCGATGTTTATTTATAAGTTAGACATGTTTTGATAAGGCAGAAAGCCTAAAATAAGAGAGTGGAGAGGGAGGAACACGGAGCGACGTCCGTCCGTTCTGAGCGCTGGCAGGTGACTGAGAGCTCCCGACGGCGGAGGCCCCTCCCGGAGTGAGTGAGGCCCGCCAGACGAGGTGGAGCATGGACCCGCCCAAGGGGGGAGTCTACTCTCACAGTATGTAGAGGACAGATAGAGGTTTGAGGCAAACATATTGTGTGATTATTTTTGTTTATGTGTTAAAGGGGAAACATTTTTATTGGAGTGTCGATGGGTTGCAGGTTTGTCTTTGGGGAAGAAGTTGCTGAGAACTTCGAAGCCAGCACAGATGAAGTAGTTGATGAAACTCCAAGGTAGTGGAGGCGAGGACCTCGAGCTGTGAGGAGAAGCAGTGAAGAGGAGTGTCACGTGCTTCTGTAGAGGTGGTGAAGCACCATAGTTGCTCGAGGAAACTTCATGGTGAAGCAGCCAAGAGAGCTGTGGAGGACCCTAGCAGAAGGGTGAAGCACCATAGTTGCTCAAGGAAACTTCATGACAGCAGCCTGGAGGAGCTGCAGAGGATCCTGGTAGTTAAACCCGGAAGAACCTGAAGATATCAGGGTAGTGAACTTCTAGAGGTGGAAGGGAAGTTCTGGTGGATTACTTGTAGGGAGTTGATAGTGTTTGGTTGTCATTAGCGTGCAAGACGCAGTGAGAGGTGAGTGATTGTTTGCATTCTTATGTCAAGGAGTGTTTTATACTGAAGTTTAGAGTCACAGTCGTTGGCTGGATTACCTACAGATGTATGCGTTCTAGGACTGATAGGGTGATCGATTGATCATTGCGGTGTATCAAGGAACATTTATGCTGATATATATTATTGCATTCACATGCTGATTTTCATTGTACACATTTATATATATATATATATATATATATATATATATATATATATATATATATATATATATATATATATATATATGTATATATATATTTCTCTTGTTGATAGTGCAACGGTGTATGTAGACTTGATCTACTTGAGGAGGTTGATAGTATCAGGTGGTGAATCAGAAGATAGGATACCACTTGGTAAACTGATAATAGAGTTCTGATGGTGTTGGAGAGCAACCTGATTGTAATAGTATAGAGTATAGGATTCATTATTATTATATGTGTATATGTATTGTGTATGTGCTCTGTCCAGTAAATGTATTCAAATTTGCTGGTATTTGACCTTGTCCTAGTGAGGCTTCCCATGAAATAGTACAGAAGGAGAGAGAGAGAGAGAGAACCAAGAACCACTGCTGTGGACAGGGTAGAAGGTAATACTAATAAGTCAAAGGGGGATTGAGGAGATCATATCACCTAAGGAGAGAGTGGGGAGTCACAACGGCTCGAGTGGGTGTGTGCACGTGACAATGAGGCTAAGTGTTGGAGCCGCATCCCCTAAATGTGTGACGTTGAGCCCCTCTCCAAGGGCCAGAAGCGCCTAGTGTGATCTCCTAGAGAGGTATAAGCATTCTACCGAGTTGTGGGTTGGGTTGTCCGTAGAGAAGGATCAACGACGACAACACCACCAACCAACCCAAACTATAATAACACCTAGCTGGATCTCTTCACGATTGAGGTAAGTGTGGCCTTGTGTTAGGGGCCGAGCAAATTATTGTTTTTTCCAATTTTTTTTTTTTTTTTCTTTGGCTAGGAGCTAAAGTAATTAGTGATGGAGGCTAAAATGCACGAACTGGCAAAGGATCCTTCAGTGGTATAATAATAATAATAATAATAATAATAATAATTTTTATTTAGGTAAAGGTACATACATAAAGAGATTTTACAAAGTTTGTTGGCTTTATAGATAGAGCTAGTACATACAATGCCTAAAGCTACTATTACGCAAAGCGTTTCGGGCAGGAAAAAACACTAATGACTAAAGCTTAAAACTAATGGGTAAAAAGAAAAAAATGCGTTGAGTACAAATAAAAATAGAGCTAAAAGAGGGGGGAACATTGTTGAAAAAGCAGCACAAATACAATTACAAATTATTACAGAAAATTACATTCAAAAAGCGTTGATTTGAAAAACAAAAAAAAAACAAAAAACATACATGGGTTGACAATAGAGGGGTAAGGTATGTTACAGGGAATTTATTAGGTATAGCTTCGTTTTAACTTAAACTGGTTGAGAGAGGTACTGTCTTTAACATGGTTGGGAAGGTCATTCCACATTCTGGGCCCCTTGATTTGTAGAGCATTTCTGGTTTGATTAAGTCGTACTCTAGGAATATCAAAACTGTATTTATTTCTGGTGTGGTGCTCATGGGTTCTGTTACAACCTTCTATGAAGCTTTTGAGATCAGGACTGGCATTATAGTTTAGCGTTTTATATATGTATAATACACATGAGAGAATGTGCAGTGACTTAATGTCTAACATATTCAGAGATTTGAGTAGGGGTACCGAGTGATGTCTGGTAGAGATTAAGAAGCTCACCAAAGCAAATTTAGTATTGTTAGGCAAGGAATTTGGTTTCGAATTAAACGACACTGATAAAAAGTGGACATTGGTGAATGAAATTTTACGGCATTGTATAGACCAAGAACTATTGCCAAGTGATACAATTTTATGCGAGCCCAGTTCAGGGGAAAGTGTAGCTAGTAGAAATATAGAGTTAGAATTAACACTAGCCAAGTTAAGACTGGCAGAGCAAGAGGCCAGAGTAGCAGAACAAAATGCTAAAGTGGAAGAGCAAAGGCTCAAAAATGAGGCGGCAAGAATAGTACCACCACCTACTGGGGACTCAAACGTCAGGCTGTCTGATAAAAAACATAACTTACCTGAATTTTCAGAGTCAGACCCTGAAAGATTTTTCAACTATTTTCAGAGACTAGCGATGTCCATGAACTGGCCAAGGGAAGAGTGGGTGAAAATCTTGCAGGGGCGGCTTAGGGGTAAAGCACAAGATATTTTTATAAACATGCCTGACGACGAGTGTTTTGAATATGATAAAGTCAGGGAGCGAATTTTAAGGGCATATGAAATTACTCCTGAAGCTCACCGCCAAGCTTATTGCAACCTTAGGTCTACTCACAACCAACCGCTCACTGAATTTGCTAATGATCAAATTAGATTGTTTGATGAATGGATTCGCTCGGCGAAACCCGAAACATACGAGGCACTAAGGAATGTAGTTTTAATGGAGCACTTTATAGATAATATGCCAGAGAATGTTGCACAATTTATTACAAGTAGGATAGAGGTAGATTCTAAAATAGGGGATTTGGCCAAGATGGCAGAAAACTACCAGTTGGCGGGCAAAAGGCCCAATAAAAGTAATTATACCCCGCAGAGTAGCAAAACTTATACCCACAGCCAGTCCAGACCAGCTCATTCTAACCCTTTAACTACTGCACCTTCTGTTTCAGACATAACTAACCCTGTTAAATTGTCTAGCCCCACGACACCTAAGAGTGAACCGAAGGGTAATCCTGTTAGTAATGTCTCTTCTCCCCGACGTATCTGTGGTGACTGTAAACGTCCAAACCACATTACTTGCCGTTGTTGGCAACTGTACCCAGAAAAAAGACCCAATGCTCTAGTTGTGACACAGGGCTTGAGGCCTTCGGAAGGGTTAGGGAGTAAGACCTCCAACCCGCAGTGGTTGGACTTGCTTACCCCATTCTTATCGAAAGGGAGACTACTTTTGTCTGAGGGTTCTTCCTGGAAGGACGTGGTGATCTTCCGAGACACCGGTGCCATCCAGACTTTAATCTTGGAGAGTGCGTTGCAAGGTGCCAACACTCTCGACACTGGAGAGGTGGTACTGGTCGAGGGTGTCACTGGTGATACTCGAGCAGTACCCCTCCGTAAAGATACCCTGGAATCTGATTTCCACAAGGGTGTTTCTACAGTCGGAGTCACTTCGTACCTACCTTTCCCTAATGTTGATGTAATAGTTGGTAATGATTTAGCAGGGGATAAGGTAGGGGACTCCAGACTGCCTATTATATAATAATAATAATTTTTATTTAGGTAAAGGTACATACATAAAGAGATTTTACAAAGTTTGTTGGCTTTATAGATAGAGCTAGTACATACAATGCCTAAAGCCACTATTACGCAAAGCGTTTCGGGCAGGAAAAAACACTAATGACTAAAGCTTAAAACTAATGGGTAAAAAGAATAAAATGTGTTGAGTACAAATAAAAATAGAGGTAAAAGAGGGGGGAACATTGTTGAAAAAGCAGCACAAATACAATTACAAATTATTACAGAAAATTACATTCAAACAGCGTTGAATTGAAAAAAAAAAAAAAAAAAAAAAAAAACATACATGGGTTGACAACAGAGGGGTAAGGTAGGTTACAGGGAATTTATTAGGTATAGCTTCGTTTTTAACTTAAACTGGTTGAGAGAGGTACAGTCTTTAACATGGTTGGGAAGGTCATTCCACATTCTGGGCCCCTTGATTTGTAGAGCATTTCTGGTTTGATTAAGTCGTACTCTAGGAATATCAAAACTGTATTTATTTCTGGTGTGGTGCTCATGGGTTCTGCTACAACCTTCTATGAAGCTTTTGAGATCAGGATTGGCATTATAGTTAAGCGTTTTATATATGAATCATACACATGAGAGAATGTGCAGTGACTTAATGTCTAACATATTCAGAGATTTGAGTAGGGGTACCGAGTGATGTCTGGGGCCAGAATTGGATATTGTCCTTATAGCAGCTTTGTGTTGAGTAATTAGAGGACGTAAGTGATTTTGGGTAGTAGAGCCCCAAGCACAAATACCATAGTTGAGATATGGATAGATAAGGGAGTAATAGAAAGTCACCAGGGCAGGGCGTGGTACATAATATCTGATCTTAGAAAGAATGCCCACAGTTTTCGAAACTTTTTTTTATATGTTTAGAATGTGTCCCTGGAAATTCAGCTTGTGGTCAATGAGAATGCCAAGGAATTTGCCATCTAATTTGTTACAAATTTGGGTATTGTTTATTTTGAGATTTATTTGATTAGAGGATTTATTGCCAAACAGAATATAGAAAGTTTTGTCAATGTTAAGGGTGAGTTTGTTGGCAGTTAGCCACAGATGGACTTTATTTAGCTCAGTATTTACTGTGGCATTTAGAGCAAGGGGATCAGGACTGGAGTAAATGAAGGTTGTGTCGTCAGCAAATAGAATTGGTTTGAGGTGTTGGGAGGCATTTGGAAGGTCATTAATGTAGATCAGAAAGAGGAGAGGGCCAAGTATGCTGCCCTGGGGAACACCAATGTTGATGGGTAGGGTGGGAGAAATTGTATTATTCACAGAAACACATTGGAGCCTGTCAGTAAGGTAGGATTTGAGGTATTGTAGGGAGTGTCCTCTGACACCATAATGATGTAATTTAAGAAGAATGTTTTGGTGGTTGACAGTATCGAAAGCTTTACGCAGGTCCACAAATAACCCAACAGGGAACTCATTTTTATCAAGAGCTGTATGAATCGAGTTAAGCATACTAATAAGTGCATCGTTAGTGCTTTTTTTGGGCCTGAAGCCATATTGGCAAGGGCTAAGTATATTGAGTTTGGCTAGATATGAGTAAAGCTGCTTATAGATTAGTTTTTCAAAACTTTTTGACAAGTTTGGCAGGATTGATGAGTCCATGATTGATTCCATGAGTCTGTAGTTGTTAACATCTGTGAGATCACCACATTTGTGGACAGGCGTTACTCTCGCTTTTTTTAGACTATCTGGAAAGGTTTGGCGTTCAAGTGACTTGTTGAAGAGCAAAGCAATAGCAGGGGCTAAAGATCTGGAGACTTTTTTGTAGATTAAAGTTGGTATCTCATCAAGGGCACCAGACTTGGTTTTAAGGGAAAGGATTGTCTCATTGACGTCAGTGGAATTAATAGGCTTTAGGTACAGAGACTGTGGATAGTTCCCTGTAAGATAGTCCTTAATGTCAGTACTGGAAGATGGAATATCATTAGCAAGGGATGAACCAATGGAAGAGAAGAACCTATTGAACTCAATAGCAGAATCAGAGGCTGAAAGCTGACCATCGTTATTAGACAGGAGAGTCGGGTTGTTATTTAAAGACTTCTTTGATCCCAATATTTGTGAAATTGTTCTCCAAGTTTGTTTAATGTTGCTCTTTATTTGGGTAAATTTATCTTCGTAGTATTTAGTTTTGGCTCGTCTAATTATCTTAGATAGCAATAATGAGTAATTCTTTGAGAATTCTTTGGAGACAATTCCTAACCTATACTTCTTCTCAAGATCATGTTTTTTATTAATAGATTTAAGTATTCCCTTTGTGAGCCAGGGATTGTTAAGCCTTTTGGTTGTGACTTGTTTTGTAAGCATAGGACAGTGGGTATTATAAAGGCTAAGAGTTTTTTGAAGAAAAGAATGAACTGCTAGGTTGATGTCCTCTATGTTACCTACCTCGGACTCCCAGTTGACATTATCAGTAGCAGTTATAAAATTGTCTATAGCAGTTTCATTGTGTAGTCTAAAACGTATCTCTCTTGACTCAAGAGGTGGTTTGCTAATGTTAGTTAAGAGAAATGTGGGGTAATGGTCTGTAGTGCTATTGGTGATTATACCTGAAGTAAGCGGAGAGGTTATGTTTGTCCAGATGTGATCTAGAGTTGTCTACCCCTAAGGTTTGCCTGGATCCACCTGCCTCAGAGGATAATGTTGTGTACCCTGCGTGCGCGGTGACCAGGTCTGGTTGATACCTGGTTGATGGGGTTCTGGGAGTTCTTCTACTCCTCAAGCCCGGCCCGAGGCCAGGCTCGACTTGTGAGAGTCTGGTCCACCAGGCTGTTGCTTGGAGCGGCCCGCAGGGCCACATACCCACTACAGCCCGGCTGATCCGGAATTTCTCATAGAAAACCATCCAGTTTTCTCTTCAAGATGTCCACGGTTGTTCCGGCAATATTTCTTATAGTCGCTGGGAGGACGTTGAACAACCGCGGACATCTGATGTTTATACAGTGCTCTCTGATTGTGCCTATGGCACCTCTGCTCTTCACTAGTTCAATCTTGCATTTTCTTCCATATCGTTCACTCCAGTACATTGTTATTTTACTGTGTAGATTTGGGACCTGACCCTCCAGTATGTTTTATGTGTATATTATATGGTATCTCTCTCGTCTCCTTTCTAGAGAGTACATTTGGAGAGCATTGAGACGATCCCAATAATTTAGGTGCTTTATTGCGTCTATGCGTGCCGTATATGTTCTCTGTATTGCCTCTATTTCAGCAATCTCTCCTGCTCTGAAGGGGGAAGTGAGTACTGAGCAGTACTCGAGACGGGACAACACAAGTGACTTGAAGAGTACAACCATTGTGATGGGATCCGTGGATTTGAAAGTTCTCGTAATCCATCCGATCATTTTTCTGGCTGACGCGATATTTGCTTGGTTATGCTCCCTAAACGTTAGATCGTCGGACATCATTATTCCCAAATCCTTGATATGCTATTTTTCTACTATGGGAAGATTCGATTGTGTTTTGTATCCTGTATTATGTTTCAGATCCTCATTTTTGCCGCACCTGAGTACCTGAAATTTATCACTGTTAAACATCATGTTATTTTCTGCTGCCCAATCGAAAACTTTGTTGATATCTGCTTGTAGTTTTTCAATGTCTTCAGCAGAGGTAATTTTCATGCTGATTTTTGTGTCATCTGCAAAGGACGACACGAAGCTGTGACGTGTATTTTTGTCTATATCAGATATGAGAATAAGGAACAGTAGCGGTGCAAGGACTGTACCTTGAGTTACAGAGCTTTTAACATCGCTTGGACTCGATTTTATCTGATTGGTTGTTACTCTTTGTGTTCTGTTCGATAGGAAATTGAGTATCCAGCGTCCTACTTTTCCAGTTATTCCCATTGGCCTCATTTTGTGAGCTATCACCCCATGGTCACATTTGTCGAACGCCTTTGCAAAGTCTGTGTATACAACATCTGCATTTTGCTTTTCTTCTAGGGCTTCTGTGATTTTGTCATAGTGGTTGAGTAACTGTGACAGACAGGATCTTCCCGCTCTAAATCCATGTTGTCCTGGATTGTGCAATTCATTGTTTTCCATAAAACTAGAAATTTGATTCCTAATCACTCTTTCAAACACTTTTATTATGTGTGATGTTAGTGCAACTGGCCTATAATTTTTTGCCAAGGCTTTACTCCCCCTCTTGTGCAACGGAGCTATATCTGCAGATTTAAGTGCTGCTGGTATCTCCCCTGTATCCAGGCTCTTTCTCCATATTACGCTGAGGGCTCTCGTTACTTGTACTTTACATTTCTTTATGAATATTGAATTCCATGAGTCAGGCCCAGGAGCTGAGTGCATAGGCATATTGTCAATTTCTCTTTCAAAGTCTTCCGAGTTTGTGGTAATATCCGTTATATTATCTGCAGCTTGAATGTCATTCATAAAGAAGCTGTCTGGGTCATCAACTTTCATGTTGTTTATTGGTGTGCTAAACATAGCCTCATACTGGCTTCTTAGAATTTCACTAATCTCTTTGTTGTCCTCTGTGTACGTACCTTCATTTGTAATTAACGGTCCAATACTGGTCTAGGTTTTGGATTTTGATTTTGCGTATGTGAAAAAATATTTCGGATTTTTCCTTATCTCTTGTATAGCTTTCTGTTCCAATTCCATTTCCTCAGACTCATATGATCGCTTCAACGTTTGTTCTATTTCTTCGATCTCCCTGCTTAGGCTTGTTTTCCTTGCTTGTGATAGTTGTGTCTGCCGAAGCATTTCCGTTATTTTTTCCTTCTCCTGTACAGTCGTCTGCGTTCTCTTTCTAGAGTGGTCCTCTTTCTGCCCCTCCTCACAGGTACGTGCTTTAAGCAGACCTTGTAAGCTTCAGCTGTCAGTTGAGCTATTCCCTGTGTGGGAGTTTTGTCGCTTAAGACCGTCTCCCATTGAATGATTGCAAGGTCTACATTTATTTTTTCCCAGTCAATCCTCTTATTGTTGAAATTGAATTGATTGAATATTCCTTCTCGCTTGTTGGGTCTCTTAGATCTACTACCGTTATTTATGCTAGTTCGCACTTCAGTGAGCTTATGGTCTGAGTATGAAGTATCTGAGATTGTTATGTCTCTGATTAGTTCATCATTGTTTGTGAATAACAAGTCTAGTGTGTTTTCGTTCCTAGTTGGTTCTATAATCTGTTGATTGAACGAGAATTTGTCACAGAATCTCAAAAGTTCTCTGACCTGTGGTTGATTATTTCCCGGGTCATTCCCTGCTATGATATTTGTGTTTGCCATTCTCCATCTTAGACTCGGTAAATTGAAATCTCCAAGGAAGATAATGTCTGGAGCTGGGTTTGCTAGGTTATCAAGTATGTTCTCTATTTTGTGCATCTGCTCTGTGAATTCCTCAACCGTTGTATCTGGCGGTTTATATATTAGAATAATAATTAGGTTTAGTTTCTCTACCTTAATTCCAAGTACCTCTACCACCTCATTAGTTGAGTTTAGTAGCTCTGTGCATACCAGGTCTTCTTTAATATACAGACCTACTCCTCCATTTGACCTAGTTTTTCTATCACATCTATATAAATTATAATTTGGAATGCAGATTTCACCATCCATGTAATCTTTTGTATGGGTTTCCGTGAATGCCCCAAATATTGAGTTTGACTCTAATAGGAGGCCATTTATGAACTTAACTTTATTTCTTGACTTTGGCTTTAAACCTTGAATGTTTGCAAATATGAATGATTGTCCATATTGTGTGTCACTTCTGGAAGGTTTTGGTAGTTCTCCCTCCTCTCTACCCTGACCCAGGGTGTGTTGTTGTGGCAATGGTTTGTTCAGTTTTGGAAGTGATACTGGAGAGTGTGGTAGTCTCTGTGTAATTGGGGGGTGTAGTATATGGGGGCTTGATGACGAACCGTAGTCCAGTTTTGGGCATTTCCCCCTCTCCATCCATACTCCTGCCACGTTTCTGCCTGTCTGTTTCTCCCTCTGTTTGTGCCTGCCTCTAAAAAAACTTCAGGATTATATTGGGCTTCCTCTCTTATATAGCGCTTTGTACCTCTGACGTGGAAATCGGGTAAATTTATGGTCTGTGGGACGTAAATGTAAGGGCAGCCCTGTGCTTGCCAAGGTGGTAAATCCCGAGGACACGAGGAACTTTCCGAGTGGTGAAAGCCAAGTGGACCTTGCGGACACATTCATGGTCCGACTCGATGACGTGGCCGAGGCATTGTGGAGAGTCTGCCACTGCCGCCTATCGAGAGTAGTGGGGAGGTGGAGGAGAACGCTGTTGAGCCTCTTTTAATGGCATCTGACCAAGGCCTGGACGCCTCCTTGAGTGAGTTACAGAAAGCTGACCCCAGTCTTGCAGATTGTCATGAGTTAGCCAGCTCTAGGGAGGAAATTGTAGATGCAGCAACTGGGTACTACTACAATGATCGGATTTTGATGAGAAAATGGAGACCACAGAGTGCTCCCTTGTCAAATGAGTGGGAGGTAGTCCACCAGGTTATGTTGCCACCTGCTATAGAGAAAGAGTTTTGGCAGCTGCTCATGATGATCCTATGGGGGGACATCAGGGTATTAATATTACATATCACAAAATCTTAAAGTATTTTTTCTGGCCCAAGCTGAAAAGCGATGTGGCAAAATTTTGTAATGCATGTATTGCTTGTCAACTTATTGGGAAACCAAACCAGACTCCACCTAAAGCTCCCCTAAGGCTTATTGTCGTGCCGGAGGAACCATTTTCTCATGTGGTAATGGACTGTGCTGGTCCATTACCTAGAACTAAGTCTGGTAATATTTACCTAATCACGATGATGAGTATCATGACTCGTTACCCAGAGGCTCTTGCTGTAAGGAACATCTGAATAAAGACTGTTGTTGCTCGTATGTTGCAATTTTTTTCCACTTTTGGACTGCCTCGGGTCGTGTAAACTGACAATGGTACTAACTTTAAGTCTGATATTTTTGAACAATTTTGTAAGGACCATTGAATAACTCATAAGGTTTTCAGCCCATACCATCCACAGAGTCGGGGTAATTGAACATTTCCATCTAACTCTGAAGCAGATGTTGAAGACATCGTGCGAGAGTTCCCACACCTTCTGGGATGAGAATTTGCCGTATATTTTGTTTGCAGCTAGAGAGGGGTTACAAAGTTCACTGGGTTGTTCTCCTTTTAAGTTAGTCTTTGGCCATAAAGTTCGTGGACCCTTGCAAATGTTACAGGAGAATCTGTTAGGGAACGTATCGTTAACCGAAGGTTCGGCTTTCTCTGCACAACACCACCAGAGACTCAAGGACTACAAGGCGGCTGCACTAAAATATCTTGGGAAGAGCTAAGAAAAGATGAAAGAACGAAACGATGCTAAGGCTAAGTGGCGGGTATTTCAGCCTGGCGACCCTGTCCTGGTATTAAGCCTCGACTAGGGAACACTATGTCCCACAAGTACGAAGTCCCCTACATCGTGACAGAAAGGACTGGGGACCTCACGTACAAAGTGAGGCACTCTGATAAGCGTAACCAGGTAATGCTCATACACGTGAATCGGCTGAAGAAGTTCCAGGGCCCCAGGCCCATTGCACTAACCAATGTTTCCATTTCCAGTGAGGGAGGGGATGATTGTTCTGGGGACCCAACTAATCTCATTCTCAATAATTTTAGTTCTGTGAATGCTGTGGAGGAGGGACTGTCCCATTTGCAGATGGCCCAACGTGAAGAGGTGCAGTCGTTGCCTGATGAATTCTCCATTCTGTTCGGGGAGGTCCCGACTTAGACTGATGCCATTTGCCATGAGGTCAAGTTGACGGACTACACCCCCATTCGCCTTCAACCCTACCGGATGAGTCCGGCAAAGAAGGCCATCATACGGAAAGAGGTAGAATTCCTGCTCAAGCACGCCCTCATCCGGCCAAGCCAGGGCTCTTGGTGCTCGCCCTGCCTTTTGGTCCCCAAACCAGACGGCTCCTGGCGATTGTGCACCAACTATCGGAAGCTCAACAAGGTGACCATTGTGGATGCCTACCCGCTGCCCCTCCTCGAGGACTGCATCGACGAGCTGGGAAATGCCAAGCACGTCTCGAAATTCGACCTCTCGAGGGGGTATTATCAAATCCCGCTCACTGAACATGCTAAACAACTAACTGCATTCGTGACAACCGAGGGTGTTTTTAAGTATCAAGTGTTACCGTTCAGCTTGCGTAATGCCCCTGCCACGTTCCAGAGACTCATGAACTCTTTGCTCGCTAATGTGCCAAATTGTCGGGCTTATTTAGATGATATTGTGCTCTTTGATAGTAATTGGGCTGACCACATAGCTAGGTTACGCCAGTTGTTCACAGTTTTGAAAGAGGCTAATCTGACCTTATATGCGAAAAAGTGTCATTTTGGACAAGGCACAGTGACGTACCTCGGTTATGAAGTGGGCCAAGGAAAAGTGTTACCTCGGCATGATAAAATCAGTGCCATTCTGGAGTATCCGGTGCTAAAGTCTAAAAAGGACGTTCAAAGATTTATCGGTATGTGTGCGTACTATCAACGCTTTTGTCAGAACTTTTCCAGTGTGGCCACTCCTCTCACAGACTTGTTGCAGAAGGCCGTTAAATTTAAGTGGTCATCAGACTGTGCAGAGGCATTTAAAAATTTGAAATTGATCTTAGCTTCCGCCCCAGTGCTCGCTAGTCCAAGGTTCGACAGACCATTTAAAATTCATGTTGACGCGTCTGACTCGGGTGCTGGTGCAGTGTTGTTGCAAACTGGGGATGATCAAGTGGAACACCCAGTATACTATTACTCTGTGAAATTTGACAAGGCGCAACGCAATTATTCAGTGGTAGAAAAAGAGGCATTGGCGCTAGTGTTTACATGTAAAAACCTCACGGGTAAGATAGTGGAAGTGTACACGGACCATAACCCACTAGTCTTCCTGAATCAGATGAAGGGGAAGAATAAACGCATCCTCAGGTGGGCATTGTACCTACAGGACTTCAATCTTTCCATTATCCACCTACCAGGCCGGCTCAACGTGATAGCCGACGCTCTGTCCTGGTTGCCTGAATAGCATTCACCTGGGCCACAGGAAGCCATTTACCAACTGTCATGCATTAGTTATTTTTTTTTTGTAGGTTCTCCTGAGACATTAAATATTCCGTGTCCAAATTATTTACTTCCCTGTTTTTTTTTGTGTATGTGTTTTTTTTCTTTCAGAGAATTCCTTTGTACTTTTCTTGCAGAGAAATTGTTGTTTTTGATTGATTTTTTTTGTCATAAATTTTTCTTTTTATTCTCTGTATACTCTTACAAAAAAAATATGACTACTATTCTGGTAGTCACATTTTTTTTTATCTGAAGGGGGGAGGACTGTTAATTACGACCCTGGGTTCCTCAGTGGAAACCAGAGGTCAAAACTGAGCTAAATAAACTACCTTTTAGTAGGGGGATGCATGGCGAGGTGCATTTGTTTGTATCTTCCCTGCCAGACGTAAGACTATTCTTGTTTCTCAAAGAGCATTTAAAGACTGAGCTTGGGGTTGATTATTAAATAATAAAATAGGCACCAACTATGTTTACTAATACTTTCTAATCATTTTTAAAGTAAACCTGAGTAAACTTGGGATAGGAATGCTGTACGATTAGTTGAGTAGTCTGCTGGCAGCGAGTGAACTGACGGAGGAGAGTAGAGACGCTCTCTCTTCTCTGACTGGCGTTCGTGGGGGTCAAGACTTTTCTGAGCTGCTCTGCACTCCTCTACCTTTCCTCGTACTTAATTCCCTTACCTTAAGTTCCTGTACCATTAAGTTAAGTCCTTTGTTTTTTAAGTGTGCCTACTCTGGGTTTGTAAGATTGGTGGAGACCTTGGGGTAGTATTTGCCAGTGTTTTAGGTACCCATTAGTGTTGTGTTGTGTTAAGGTACTACGTGGGCTCACTACCCCCTAAGCTGCCCAAGCTTCAAGTGCTTCCCATGTAGAACTTTACCCTAGCTTGTGTTCAGTGTAAACCTTGTATCCTGCTTATGTGGACCAAGGCTTTTAACGTAAGATAGTGTGGTAAAGTAATTATTATTATTGTTATTGGTGTGAATGTATATGGGGGGTTGTTAAGGGGTTAATAAATAAGTAAGTTAGTAAAGGAGTATCCATTCTTCCTGTGTAGGAGATCTATGATCAACCTCTAGACTGACATTGTGTAGCCAATTAATATTCACTGTGGATATTTTACTTGGGGGCCGGGCCTTTTAGATTTCCCCTATTCGATAACTTTCAATGCTAACTACTGCCCCTACATCCATTTATACTAGATCCCCCATAGTACAAACTCCCATTTTTAACAGTATCCTGGCCGGGGAGGATTTACTGGGCGCAAATCCTTAACTGTAGCCTCTGTTTAACTCAACAGGAAAATGGGTACTTGGTTGTAAAAACGATTCTTCGCGGTGGGGATCATATTCCAGGGACCTGCCCGAAATGCTACGCGCACTACTGGCTGTACAAGAATGTAACAACTCTTGTATATATCTCAAAAAGAAAAAAAATTGCAGATATTTTACAGCACATGATGTAAACAATTTATTAACACATAATCACAATATCTCTGTAATTAACTTGAATGTAAGATCTGTAAACAAACACTTCGATGATGTTATGCCTCGATTGAAACTATTGGCAAAAAATTATCTTTTATTATACGTACTGAAACGTGGTTAAAAGAGGATACTGCTCAACTCTTTAACATGCCGAACTATTCAGCAATTCACAACTGTCGACCAATTCAGAGGTGGTGGTTCTGCTCTTTACTATCACCAAGAACTAATTAACATGCTTAAAAGTAATTAGAACTAGAGACTCCTGTGGGGAGTATATCTTCGCCGGTTTCAGAGTCAAGGGTGCTGAGTCTGTCCTGACTGTGGGAGCAGTCTATTGAATTCCTAACACTGATGTGTCCGAATTCAACTCTAACCTTAGAACTCTAATACTAGATAACAGACTGAACAAAAACTATCTAATTATCGCAGGGGACTTTAATATTGACCTCTGCGAGCCTGAAAACCCTACTGCTGCCAGCTTCCTCAATTGTATGAATTCCTGCTGATCCTCATACCCTTAATCACTAGACCTACTAGAATCACTGATAGTACTGCCACGGCTTTTGATCACATCTGCGCCAACATAACCTCTCCACTTACTTCAGGGATAATCATTGATAGCACTACAGACCATTACCCCACATTTCTCCTATCATTAACAAACCACCTCTAGAGACAAGGGAGATATAAGCTTTAGGCTGCACAATGAAACTACTATAGGCAATTTTATAGCTGCTGCAGCTAATGTCAACTGGGAGTCCGAATTAGGTAACATAGGGGACATCAACCTAGCAGTACAATCTTTTCTTCAAAAAATTCTCAGCCTTTATAACACCCACTGTCCTATGCTAACGAAACAATTCACAACTAAAAGGCTAAACAATCCTTGGCTTACAAAGGGAATACTTAAATCCATTTATAAAAAACATGACCTTGAGAAGAAGTATAGGTTAGGAACCGTCTCCAAAGAATTTTCAAAGAATTACTCGTTATTGCTATCTAAAATAATTAGAAGAGCCAAAACTAAATACTACGAAGATAAATTTACCCAAACAAAGGGCAACATTAAGAAAACATGGAGCACAATTTTACGAATATTGAGATCAAAGAAGAGTTTAAATAACAAACCAATACTCCTCTCAAATAACGATGGTCAGCTTACAGTCTTTGATACTGCTATTGAGTTCAATAGGTTCTTCTCTTCCATTGGGTCATCCCTTGCAAATAATATTCCATCTTCCAGTACTAATGTTCAGGACTACCTTACAGGTAACTATCCACAGTCTCTGTACCTAACGCCTGCAAATTCCACTGATGTCAATGAGATAATCCTTTCCCTTAAAACCAAGTCTAGTACCATTGAGGAGATACCAACTTTAATATACAAAAAAAACTCCAGATCTTTAGCCCCTGCTATTGCATTGCTCTTCAACAAGTTATTTGAACTCCAAACCTTTCCAGATATTCTAAAAAAAAGCGAGAGTAACCCCTGTCGACAAATGTGGTGATCTCACTGATGTTAACAACTACAGACCTATATCAATCCTGCCAAACTTGTCAAAAACATTTGAAAAACTAATCTACAAGCAGCTTTACTCCTATCTAGCCAAACACAATATACTTAGCTCTTGTCAATATGGCTTCAGACCCCAAAAAAGCACTAATGAGGCACTTATTAGTATGATTAACTTGATACATACAGCTCTTGATAAAAATTAGTTCCCTGTTGGGTTATTTGTGGACCTGGGTAAAGCTTTTGACACTGTCAATCACCAAAACCTTCTTCTTAAATTACATCATTATGGAGTCAGAGGTCACTTCTTGCAATACCTCAAATCTTACATTACTTCAGGTAAAAAATAAAAAAAAATAAAATGTTTATTTAGGTAAGGTACATACATACAATAAATTTTTACAAAGATTGGTTGACTTATAGGTAGAGCTAGTACATACAATGCCTAAAGCCACTATTACGCAAAGCATTTCGGGCATGATAAACTTAAATGACAAGCTTAATACTAATTGAGCATAATGAGTAGAATGAAAACAAGAAATGAAAACATAGATGAAAAAGCAGCACAGATACAATTATGTCGACAAACAGCGCTCTTTAAAAAAAAAAAAAAACAGACATTGGTTGACAATAGAAGGGTAAGGTAGGTTACAGGGAATTTATTAGGTATAGCTTCGTTTTTAACTTAAACTGGTTGAGAGAGGTACAGTCTTTAACATGGTTGGGAAGGTCATTCCACATTCTGGGCCCCTTGATTTGTAGAGGTATAATCACCGATAGCACTACAGACCATTACCCCACATTTATCTTAACAAACATTAACAAACCACCTCTAGAGACAAGGGAGTTAAGCTTTAGGCTGCACAATGAAACTGCTATAGACAATTTTATAACTGCTGCTGATAATGTCAACTGGGAGTCCGAGTTAGGTAACATAGGGAACATCAACCTAGCAGTGCAATCTTTTCTTCAAAAAACTCTCAGCCTTTATAACACCCACTGTCCTATGCTTACAAAACAAGTCACAACCAAAAGGCTTAACAATCCTTGGCTTACAAAGGGAATACTTAAATCCATTTATGAAAAACATGACCTTGAGAAGAAGTTTAGGTTAGGAACCGTCACCAAAGAATTCTCAAAGAATTACTCGTTATTGCTATCTAAAATAATTAGACGAGCCAAAACTAAGTACTACGAAGATAAATTTACCAAAATAAAGAGCAACATTAAAAAAACTTGGAGCACAATTTCACAAATATTGGGATCTAAGAAGATTTTAAATAACAAACCAACACTCCTGTCCAATAATGATGGTCAGCTTTCAGCCTCTGATTCTGCTATTGAGTTCAATAGGTTCTTCTCTTCCATTGGGACATCCCTTGCAAATGATATTCAATCTTCCAGTACTGATATTAAGGACTATCTTACAGGTAAATATCCACAGTCTCTGTACCTAACACCTGCAAATTCCACTGATGTCAATGAGATAATCGTTTCCCTTAAAACCAAGTCTAGTGCCCTTGAGGAGATACAAACCTTAATTTACAAAAAAGCCTCCAAATCTTTAGCCCCTGCTATTGAATTGCTCTTCAACAAGTCACTTGAACTCCAAACCTTTCCAGATATGCTAAAAAAAAGCGAGAGTAACGCCTGTCCACAAATGTGGTGATCTCACAGATGTTAACAACTACAGACCTATATCAATCCTGCCTAACTTGTCAAAAATATTTGAAAAACTGATCTACAAGCAGCTTAACTCTTATCTAGCCAAACACAATACACTTAGCTCTTGTCAATATGGCTTCAGACCCAAAAAAAAGCACTAACGATGCACTTATTAGTATGATTAACTTGATTCATGCAGCTCTTGATAAAAATGAGTTCCCTGTTAGGTTATTTGTGGACCTGCGGAAGGCTTTTGATACTGTCAACCACCAAAACCTTCTTCTTAAATTACATCATTATGGAGTCAGAGGACACTCCCTATAATACCTCAAATCTTACCTTACTGACAGGCTCTAGTATGTTTCTGTGAATAATTCAATTTCTCCCACCCTACCCATCAACATTGGTGTTCCTCAGGGCAGCATGCTTGGCCCTCTCCTCATTCTCATCTACATTAATGACCTTCCAAATGCCTCCCATCACCTCAAACCAATTCTATTTGCTGACGACACAACCTTCATTTATTCCAGTCCTGACCCCCCTTGCTCTTAATGTCACAGTGAATACTGAGTTACATAAAGTCCATCTTTGGCTAACTGCCAACAAACTCACCCTCAACATTGACAAAACTTTCTATATTTTGTTTGGAAAAAAATCCTCAAATTAAATAAATCTCAGGATAATTAATACCCAAATTTGTATCAAAATAGATGGCAAATTCCTTGGCATTCTCATTGACCACAAGCTGAATTTCCAGGGACACATTCTAAATATATAAAAAAAAAGTTTCAAAAACTGTTGGCATTCTTTCTAAGAAATTAGAACTAGAGACTGCTATGGGGAGTATATCTTCGCCAGCTTCAGAGTCAAGGGTGCCGAGTCTATCCTGTTTGTGGGTGCAGTTTATAGAATTCCTAACACTGATGTGTCCGAATTCAACTCAAACCTTAGAAATCTAATACTTGATAACAGACTGAACAAAAACCACCTAATTATCGCAGGGGACTTTAATATTGACCTCTGCGAGCCAGAACACCCTACTGCTGTTAGCTTCCTCAACTGTATGAATTCCTGCTTCCTCATACCCTTAATCACTAGACCTACTAGAATCACTGATAGCACTGCCACGACTCTTGATCACATCTGGACAAATATAACCTCTCCGCTTACTTCAGGTATAATCACCGATAGCACTACAGACCATTACCCCACATTTCTCTTAACTAACATTAGCAAACCACCTCTTGAGTCAAGAGAGATACGTTTTAGACAATGCAATGAAACTGCTATAGACAATTTTATAACTGCTACTGATAATGTCAACTGGGAGTCCGAGTTAGGTAACATAGAGGACATCAACCTAGCAGTTCAATCTTTTCTTCAAATAACTCTTAGCCTTTATAATACCCACTGTCCTATGCTTACAAAACAAGTCACAACCAAAAGGCTTAACAATCCCTGGCTTACAAAGGGAATACTTAAATCTATTAATAAAAAACATGACCTTGAGAAAAAGTATAGGTTAGGGATTGTCTCCAAAGAATTCTCAAAGAATTACTCATTATTGCTATCTAAGATAATTAGACGAGCCAAAATTAAATACTACGAAGATAAATTTACCCAAATAAAGAGCAACATTAAACAAACATGGAGAACAATTTCACAAATATTATGATCAAAAAAGTCTTTAAATAACAAACCGACTCTCCTGTCTAATAACGATGGTCAGCTTTCAGCCTCTGATTCTGCTATTGAGTTCAATAGGTTCTTCTCTTCCATTGGTTCATCCCTTGCTAATGATATTCCATCTTCCAGTACTGACATTAAGGACTATCTTACAGGGAACTATCCCCAGTCTCTGTACCTAAAGCCTATTAATTCCATTGACGTCAATGAGATAATCCTTTCCCTTAAAACCAAGTAAGTGCCCTTGAGGAGATACCAAATTTAATCTACAAAAAAGCCTCCAGATCTTTAGCCCCTGCTATTGCTTTGCTCTTCAACAAGTCACTTGAACTCCAAACCTTTCCAGATATTCTAAAAAAAAGCGAGAGTAACCCCTGTCGACAAATGTGGTGATCTCACAGATGTTAACAACTACAGACCTATATCAATCCTGCCAAACTTGTCAAAAATTTTTGAAAAACTAATCTATAAGCAGCTTTACTCATATCTAGCCAAACTCAATATACTTAGCCCTTGCCAATATGGCTTCAGGCCCAAAAAAAGCACTAACGATGCACTTATTAGTATGCTTAACTTGATTCATACAGCTCTTGATAAAAATGAGTTCCCTGTTGGGTTATTTGTGGACCTGCGTAAAGCTTTCAATACTGTCAACCACCGAAACCTTCTTCTTAAATTACATCATTATGGTGTCAGAGGACACTCCCTACAATACCTCAAATCCTACCTTACTGACAGGCTCCAATGTGTTTCTGTGAATAATACAATTTCGCCCACCCTACCCATCAACATTGGTGTTCCCCAGGGCAGCATACTTGGCCCTCTCCTCTTTCTCATCTACATTAATGACCTTCCAAATGCCTCCCAACACCTCAAACCAATCCTATTTGCTGACGACACAACCTTCATTTACTCCAGTCCTGATCCCCTTGCTCTAAATGCCACAGTAAATACTGAGCTAAATAAAGTCCATCTGTGGCTAACTGCCAACAAACTCACCCTTAACATTGACAAAACTTTCTATATTCTGTTTGGCAATAAATCCTCTAATCAAATAAATCTCAAAATAAACAATACCCAAATTTGTAACAAATTAGATGGCAAATTCCTTGGCATTCTCATTGACCACAAGCTGAATTTCCAGGGACACATTCTAAACATATCAAAAAAAGTTTCAAAAACTGTGGGCATTCTTTCTAAGATCAGATATTATGTACCACGCCCTGCCCTGGTGACTCTCTATTACTCCCTTATCTATCCATATCTCAACTATGGTATTTGTGCTTGGGGCTCTACTACCCAAAATCACTTACGTCCTCTAATTACTCAACACAAAGCTGCTATTAGGACAATATCCAATTCTGGCCCCAGACATCACTCGGTACCCCTATTCAAATCCCTTAATATGTTAGACATTAAGTCACTGCACATTCTCTCATGTGTACTATACATATACAAAACGCTAAATTGTAATGCCAATCCTGATCTCAAAAGCTTCATAGAAGGTTGTAACAGAACCCATGAGCACCACACCAGAAATAAATACAGTTTTGATATTCCTAGAGTACGACATAATCAAACCAGAAATGCTCTACAAATCAAGGGACCCAGGATGTGGAATGACCTTCCCAACCATGTTAAAGACAGTACCTCTCTCAACCAGTTTAAGTTAAAAACGAAGCTATACCTAATAAATTCCCTGTAACCTACCTTACCTCTCTACTGTCAACCCATGTATGTTTTTTGTATTTTTTTTGTTTTACAAATCAACGCTGTTTTAATGTTATTTTCTGTAATAATTTGTAATTGTATTTGTGCTGTTTTTTCAACAATGTTCCCCCCTCTTTTACCTCTATTTTTATTTGTACTCAACGCATTTTTTTCTTTTTACCCATTAGTTTTAAGCTTTAGTCAGTAGTGTTTTTTCCTGCCCGAAACGCTTTGCGTAATAGTGGCTTTAGGCATTGTATGTACTAGCTCCTATCTATAAAGCCAACAAACTTTGTAAAATCTCTTTATGTATGTACCTTTGCCTAAATAAAAATTATTATTATTATTATTATTATTATTATTATTATTATAAGATCAGATATTATGTACCCCACCCTGCCCTGGTGACTCTCTATTACTCCCTCATCTATCCATATCTCAAGTATGGTATTTGTGCTTGGGGTTCTACTACCCAAAATCATTTACTTCCTCTAATTACTCAACACAAAGCTGCTATTAGGACAATATCCAACTCTGGCCCCAGACATCACTCGGTACCCCTACTCAAATTTCTGAATATGTTAGATATAAAGTCACTGCACATCCTCTCATATGTATTATATATATATATATATATATATATATATATATATATATATATATATATATATATATATATATATATATATATATATATATATATATATGTATACATATATATATATATATATATATATATATATATATATATATATGCATATATATATATATATATATATATATATATATATATATATATATATATATATATATATATATATGTGCATATATATATATATATATATATATATATATATATATATATATATATATATATATATATATATATATATATATATATATATATGTTATGTCGTACCTAGTAGCCAGAACTCACTTCTCAGCCTACTATTCAAGGCCTGATTTGCCTAATAAGCCAAGTTTTCCTGAATTAATATATTTACTATAATTTTTTTCTTATGAAATGATAAAGCAACCCTTTTCTCTATGTATGAGGTCAATTTTTTTTTATTGGAGTTAAAATTAACGTAGATATATGACCGAACCTAACCAACCCTACCTAACCTAACCTAACCTATATTTATAGGTAAGGTTAGGTTAGGTAGCCAAAAAAAGCTAGGTTAGGTTAGGTTAGGTAGGTTAGGTAGACGAAAAACCATTAATTCATGAAAACTTGGCTTATTAGGCAAATCGGGCCTTGAATAGTAGGCTGAGAAGTGCGTTCTGGCTATTAGGTACGACATATATATATATATGTATATATAACTGAAAACTCACACCCCAGAAGTGACTCGAACCCATACTCCCAGAAGCAACGCAACTGGTATGTACAAGACGCCTTAATCCACTTGACCATCACGACTGGACAAAATGAGGTGATAGCCGAGGCTATTTGAACCACCCCACCGCCGGCACTCGGATAGTAATCTTGGGCATAGCATTTTACCAAATCACCTCATTCTTTGGGGCACACGTGAGGAACACAAATGCGAACAAGCCTGAATGGTCCCCAGGACAATATGCAACTGAAAACTCACACCCCAGAAGTGACTCGAACCCATACTCCCAGAAGCAACGCAACTGGTATGTACAAGACGCCTTAATCCACTTGACCATCACGACTGGACAAAATGAGGTGATAGCCGAGGCTATTTGAACCACCCCACCGCCGGCACTCGGATAGTAATCTTGGGCATAGCATTTTACCAAATCACCTCATTCTTTGGGGCACACGTGAGGAACACAAATGCGAACAAGCCTGAATGGTCCCCAGGACAATATGCAACTGAAAACTCACACCCCAGAAGTGACTCGAACCCATACTCCCAGAAGCAACGCAACTGGTATGTACAAGACGCCTTAATCCACTTGACCATCACGACCGGACAAAATGAGGTGATAGCCGAGGCTATTTGAACCACCCCACCGCCGGCACTCGGATAGTAATCTTGGGCATAGCATTTTACCAAATCACCTCATTCTTTGGGGCACACGTGAGGAACACAAATGCGAACAAGCCTGAGCCTGAGCCAATAAGTTTTCAGTTGCATATTGTCCTGGGGACCATTCAGGCTTGTTCGCATTTGTGTTCCTCACGTGTGCCCCAAAGAATGAGGTGATTTGGTAAAATGCTATGCCCAAGATTACTATCCGAGTGCCGGCGGTGGGGTGGTTCAAATAGCCTCGGCTATCACCTCATTTTGTCCGGTCGTGATGGTCAAGTGGATTAAGGCGTCTTGTACATACCAGTTGCGTTGCTTCTGGGAGTATGGGTTCGAGTCACTTCTGGGGTGTGAGTTTTCAGTTGCATATTGTCCTGGGGACCATTCAGGCTTGTTCGCATTTGTGTTCCTCACGTGTGCCCCAAAGAATGAGGTGATTTGGTAAAATGCTATGCCCAAGATTACTATCCGAGTGCCGGCGGTGGGGTGGTTCAAATAGCCTCGGCTATCACCTCATTTTGTCCGGTCGTGATGGTCAAGTGGATTAAGGCGTCTTGTACATACCAGTTGCGTTGCTTCTGGGAGTATGGGTTCGAGTCACTTCTGGGGTGTGAGTTTTCAGTTGCATATTGTCCTGGGGACCATTCAGGCTTGTTCGCATTTGTGTTCCTCACGTGTGCCCCAAAGAATGAGGTGATTTGGTAAAATGCTATGCCCAAGATTACTATCCGAGTGCCGGCGGTGGGGTGGTTCAAATAGCCTCGGCTATCACCTCATTTTGTTCGGTCGTGATGGTCAAGTGGATTAAGGCGTCTTGTACATACCAGTTGCGTTGCTTCTGGGAGTATGGGTTCGAGTCACTTCTGGGGTGTGAGTTTTCAGTTGCATATTGTCCTGGGGACCATTCAGGCTTGTTCGCATTTGTGTTCCTCACGTGTGCCCCAAAGAATGAGGTGATTTGGTAAAATGCTATGCCCAAGATTACTATCCGAGTGCCGGCGGTGGGGTGGTTCAAATAGCCTCGGCTATCACCTCATTTTGTCCGGTCGTGATGGTCAAGTGGATTAAGGCGTCTTGTACATACCAGTTGCGTTGCTTCTTGGAGTATGGGTTCGAGTCACTTCTGGGGTGTGAGTTTTCAGTTGCATATTGTCCTGGGGACCATTCAGGCTTGTTCGCATTTGTGTTCCTCACGTGTGCCCCAAAGAATGAGGTGATTTGGTAAAATGCTATGCCCAAGATTACTATCCGAGTGCCGGCGGTGGGGTGGTTCAAATAGCCTCGGCTATCACCTCATTTTGTCCGGTCGTGATGGTCAAGTGGATTAAGGCGTCTTGTACATACCAGTTGCGTTGCTTCTGGGAGTATGGGTTCGAGTCACTTCTGGGGTGTGAGTTTTCAGTTGCATATTGTCCTGGGGACCATTCAGGCTTGTTCACATATGTATATATTTATATATATATATATATATATATATATATATATATATATATATATATATATATATATATATATATATATATATATATATATATATATATATATATATATATATGTCGTACCTATAGCCAGAACGCACTTGTCAGCCTACTATGCAAGACCCGATTTGCCTAATAAGCCAAGTTTTCATGAATTATTTGTTTTTTGACTACCTAACCTCCCTAACCTAACCTACCCTAACTTTTTCGGCTACCTAACCTAACCTAACCTATAAAGATAGGTTAGGTTAGGTTAGGTAGGGTTGGTTAGGTTCGGTCATATATCTACGATAATTTTAACTCCAATAAAAAAAATCAACCTCATACATAATAAAATGGGAAGCTTTATCATTTCATAAGAAAATAATTAGAGACAATATATTACTTCAGGAAAACTTGGCTTATTAGGCAAATCGGGCCCTGCATAGTAGGCTGACAAGTGCGTTCTGGCTATTAGGTACGACATATATATATATATATATATATATATATATATATATATATATATATATATATATATATATATATATATATATATATATATAAATATATATATACATATATATATATATATATATATATATATATATATATATATATATATATATATATATATATATATGTCGTACCTAGTAGCCAGAACTCACTTCTATGCCTACTATTCAAGGCCCGATTTGCCTAATAAGCCAAGTTTTCCTGAATTAATATATTTTCTCTAATTTTTTTCTTATGAAATGATAAAGCTACCCATTACATTACGAATGAGGTAAATTTTTATTTATTGGAGTTAAAATTAACGTAGATATATGACCAAACCTAACCAACCCTACCTAACCTAACCTAACCTATCTTTATAGGTTAGGTTAGGTTAGGTAGCCGAAAATGTTAGGTTAGGTTAGGTTAGGTAGGTTAGGTAGACGAAAAACAATTAATTCATGAAAACTTGGCTTATTAGGCAAATCGGGCCTTGAATAGTAGGCATAGAAGTGAGTTCTGGCTACTAGGTACGACATATATATATATATATATATATATGTCGTACCTAGTAGCCAGAACTCACTTCTCAGCCTACTATTCAAGGCCCGATTTGCCTAATAAGCCAAGTTTTCCTGAATTAATATATTTACTATAATTTTTTTCTTATGAAATGATAAAGCAACCCTTTTCTCTATGTATGAGGTCAATTTTTTTTATTGGATTTAAAATTAACATAGATATATGACCGAACCTAACCAACCCTACCTAACCTAACCTAACCTATATTTATAGGAAAGGTTAGGTTAGGTACCCAAAAAAAGGTAGGTTAGGTTAGGTTAGGTAGGTTAGGTAGACGAAAAAACATTAATTCATGAAAACTTGGCTTATTAGGCAAATCGGGCCATGAATAGTAGGCTGAGAAGTGCGTTCTGGCTATTAGGTACGACATATATATATATATATATATATATATATATATATATATATATATATATATATATATATATATATATATATATATATATATATATATATATATATATATATGTCGTACCTAGTAGCCAGAACGCACTTCTTGGCCTACAATGCAAGGCCCGATTTGCCTAATAAGCCAAGGTTTCCTGAAATAATATATTTTCTCTAATTTTGTTCTTATGAAATGATAAAGCTACCCATTTCATTATGTATGAGGTCAATTTTTTTTATTTGAGTTAAAATTAACGTAGATATATGACCGAACCTAACCAACCCTACCTAACCTATCTTTATAGGTTAGGTTAGGTTGCCGAAAAAGTTAGGTTAGGTAGGTTAGGTAGTCGAAAAACAATTAACTCATGGAAACTTGGCTTATTAGGCAAATTGAGCCTTGCATAGTAGGCTGAGAAGTGCGTTCTGGCTACTAGGTACGACATATATATATATATATATATATATATATATATATATATATATATATATATATATATATATATATATATATATATATATATATATATATATATATATATATATATATATATATATATATATATATATATATATATATATATATATATATATATATATATATATATATATATATATATATATATTAGTATATTTTGGTAGCAGTCTTTCCTGTAGACATATATTATTAAATATGACCGAAAAAGTAAGATTAATAATTCTAACACGAATTTTCTCAATCTTTCGTACATTTCTTTTCACTGTTGGAGGTAAATCAAAAATCAATTCTCCAAAATTCATTTTTATTTCTAGTCTGACGCGACACGAGCGCGTTTCGTAAAACTTATTACATTTTCAAAGACTTTAGTTCACAAATACACAACTGAATAGAACTTACGCATCTCCGATTTTATATCTACATTTGAGTGAGGTGGAAGGGGTGATGTGGCATTAACACAAGACAGAACAAGATGTGGCATTAATAGGGTATTAATTTCATCAACACAAGACAGAACAAGAGTATTAATAGGGTATTAATTTCATCAACACAAGACAGAACACGAAACAATGGATATTGAATAGAAGTGTTTGTAGAAAGCCTATTGGTCCATATTTCTTGATGCTTCTATATTGGAGCGGAGTCTTGAGGTGGGTAGAATATAGTTGTGCAATAATTGGCTGTTGATTGCTGGTGTTGACTTCTTGATGTGTAGTGCCTCGCAAACGTGAAGCCGCCTGCTATCGCTGTATCTATCGATGATTTCTGTGTTGTTTACTAGGATTTCTCTGGCGATGGTTTGGTTGTGGGAAGAGATTATATGTTCCTTAATGGAGCCCTGTTGCTTATGCATCGTTAAACGCCTAGAAAGAGATGTTGTTGTCTTGCCTATATACTGGGTTTTTTGGAGCTTACAATCCCCAAGAGGGCATTTGAAGGCATAGACGACGTTAGTCTCTTTTAAAGCGTTCTGTTTTGTGTCTGGAGAGTTTCTCATGAGTAGGCTGGCCGTTTTTCTGGTTTTATAGTAAATCGTCAGTTGTATCCTCTGATTTTTGTCTGTAGGGATAACGTTTCTATTAACAATATCTTTCAGGACCCTTTCCTCCGTTTTATGAGCTGTGGAAAAGAAGTTCCTGTAAAATAGTCTAATAGGGGGTATAGGTGTTGTGTTAGTTGTCTCTTCAGAGGTTGCATGGCTTTTCACTTTCCTTCTTATGATGTCTTCGACGAAACCATTGGAGAAGCCGTTATTGACTAGGACCTGCCTTACCCTACAGAGTTCTTCGTCGACTTGCTTCCATTCTGAGCTGTGGCTGAGAGCACGGTCGACATATGCGTTAACAACACTCCTCTTGTACCTGTCTGGGCAGTCGCTGTTGGCATTTAGGCACATTCCTATGTTTGTTTCCTTAGTGTAGACTGCAGTGTGGAAACCTCCGCCCTTTTCCATGACTGTTACATCTAGAAAGGGCAGCTTCCCATCCTTTTCCATCTCGTAAGTGAAACGCAGCACGGAACTCTGCTCAAATGCCTCCTTCAGCTCCTGCAGATGTCTGACATCAGGTACCTGTGTAAAAATGTCGTCAACATACCTGCAGTATATGGCCGGTTTCAAGTTCATGTCGACTAAGACTTTTTGCTCGATGGTACCCATGTAGAAGTTTGCAAACAGGACACCTAGGGGAGAACCCATGGCGACCCCATCTACTTGCTTATACATGTGCCCATCCGGGCTCAAGAAGGGTGCCTCTTTAGTACAAGCTTGGAGTAGTTTCCTCAGAATATTTTCTGGTATGTCAAGAGGAGTACAGGCTGGATCACGATACACTCTGTCGGCTATCATTCCGATTGTCTCGTCCACAGGTACGTTGGTAAACAGCGATTCTACGTCCAACGAGGCTCTTATCCCTGTGGCCCATGTGCCCTGCAGTAAGTCAACAAATTCCTTTGGAGACTTCAGGCTGAAGGTGCAAGGAACATAAGGAGTCAGCAGGCCGTTGAGTCGCTTCGCCAGTCTGTACGTGGGTGTGGGTATCTGGCTAATGATTGGCCGAAGTGGGTTTCCAGGCTTGTGTGTCTTGACATTTCCATACGCATATCCAGGTTTATATTCCCCAATGATCTTTGGCAGGTGGAGTCCGGATTTCTTGGCGTTCACAGTTTCGATCAGTTTGTTGACCTTTGCTTTTAATTCGGCTGTAGTGTCCTTCGTTACCCTTTGGAACTTAGTTTGGTCAGAGAGTATGATGTTCATTTTCGCCAGATATTCGTCTTTTTTAAGAATGACATATATTGGCGACTTGTCACCTCTCCTGACAACTATCTCCTTGTTCTCACGAAGGCTTTTAGCTGCCGCTTTAAGCTCGGCGGACAGTATGGTGCTTCTGTAATTGCCTCGATTCTTTCCTCCTTCTGCAATAAGTTCTGCTTGTAAGGTAACCTTACAAGCAGAACCCTAGGTGTCCTGTTTGCAAACTTCTACATGGGTACCATCGAGCAAAAAGTCTTAGTCGACATGAACTTGAAACCGGCCATATACTGCAGGTATGTTGACGACATTTTTACACAGGTACCTGATGTCAGACATCTGCAGGAGCTGAAGGAGGCATTTGAGCAGAGTTCCGTGCTGCGTTTCACTTACGAGATGGAAAAGGATTTGAAGCTGACCTTTCTAGATGTAACAGTCATGGAAAAGAGCGGAGGTTTCCACACTGCAGTCTACACTAAGGAAACGAACATAGGAATGTGCCTAAATGCCAACAGCGACTGCCCAGACAGGTACAAGAGGAGTGTTGTTAACGCATATGTCGACCGTGCTCTCAGCCACAGCTCAGAATGGAAGCAAGTCGACGAAGAACTCTGTAGGGTAAGGCAGGTCCTAGTCAATAACGGCTTCTCCAATGGTTTCGTCGAAGACATCATAAGAAGGAAAGTGAAAAGCCATGCAACCTCTGAAGAGACAACTAACACAACACCTATACCCCCTATTAGACTATTTTACAGGAACTTCTTTTCCACAGCTCATAAAACGGAGGAAAGGGTCCTGAAAGATATTGTTAATAGAAACGTTATCCCTACAGACAAAAATCAGAGGATACAACTGACGATTTACTATAAAACCAGAAAAACGGCCAGCCTACTCATGAGAAACTCTCCAGACACAAAACAGAGCCTACTCATGAGAAACTCTCCAGACACAAAACAGAACGCTTTAAAAGAGACTAACGTCGTCTATGCCTTCAAATGCCCACTTGGGGATTGTAAGCTCCAAAAAACCCAGTATATAGGCAAGACAACAACATCTCTTTCTAGGCGTTTAACGATGCATAAGCAACAGGGCTCCATTAAGGAACATATAATCTCTTCCCACAACCAAACCATCGCCAGAGAAATCCTAGTAAACAACACAGAAATCATCGATAGATACAGCGATAGCAGGCGGCTTGACGTTTGCGAGGCACTACACATCAAGAAGTCAACACCAGCAATCAACAGCCAATTATTGCACAACTATATTCTACCCACCTCAAGACTCCGCTCCAATATAGAAGCATCAAGAAATATGGACCAATAGGCTTTCTACAAACACTTCTATTCAATATCCATTGTTTCGTGTTCTGTCTTGTGTTGATGAAATTAATACCCTATTAATACTCTTGTTCTGTCTTGTGTTGATGAAATTAATACCCTATTAATGCCACATCTTGTTCTGTCTTGTGTTAATGCCACATCACCCCTTCCACCTCACTCAAATGTAGATATAAAATCGGAGATGCGTAAGTTCTATTCAGTTGTGTATTTGTGAACTAAAGTCTTTGAAAATGTAATAAGTTTTACGAAACGCGCTTGTGTCGCGTCAGACTAGAAATAAAAATGAATTTTGGAGAATTGATTTTTGATTTACCTCCAACAGTGAAAAGAAATGTATGAAAGATTGAGAAAATTCGTGTTAGAATTATTAATCTTACTTTTTCTGTCATATTTAATATATATATATATATATATATATATATATATATATATATATATATATATATATATATATATATATATATAAAACGCTGAACTGTAATGCCAATACTGACCTTAAAAGCTTCATTGAAGGTTGTAACAGAACCCATGAGCACCACACCAGAAACAAATACCTTTTTGATATTCCAAGAGTATGACTTAATCAAACTAGAAATGCTCTACAAATCAAGGGACCCAGAATGTGGAATGACCTTCCCAATCATGTTAAAGACTGTACCTCTCTCAACCAGTTTAAGATAAAAACTAAGCACTACCTAATTAACTCCTGTAACCTACTTTTTTTGAGATATTGTTATGTCCCTGGGTCCCTAAGTGGAAACCAGAGGTCAAATTGAGCTAAATAAGCTACGTTATATTAGTGAGATGCATAGCGAGGTGTTGATGTTTGTATCTTCCTTGCCAGACGTAAGACGAATCTTGATTGCTCACAAAGCATTCAGACTCTTGAGCTTGTTGGAGATTAAGTATAATATTGTAGTAATTATTAACTTTCCCTAGATCGAGTAAAGTAAACAATATGGTACATAGGTGAAGATTGTAATGTATATAGCTGCACGATCAATTAGGCTCTTCCCGGCACAACACAACTCGGGAGCCCTGATCTGGTCGCTGGATGCGGTCTTCTCTGCTGGCATTCGAGGTGTAAACATCTGGACTGTGTGGCTCGGCGCCTCTCCCCTTCTGCCCTCTACTCTCCCTTACCTATTTCTATGTCTAGTGTCTAAGTTAAGTATAGAATGTTAATGGTGCCTACTCTGGTATTGTAAGATTGGTGTAGACCTGGGGTAGTATTTGCCAGTGTTTTGGGTACCCCTAGTGTTGTGTTGTGTTAGGGTACCACGTGGTCTCACTACCCTAAGCTGCTTCAAGCTTCAGGTTCTTCACTAGTAGTACTTTACCCTAGCTTGTTCTCAGTGTAAACCTTGTAACCTGCTTATGTGGACCAAGGCTTTTAACGTAAGATTGTGTGGTAAAGTAATTATTATTATTGTTATTGGTGTGAATGTACATAGGGGGTTGTTAAGGGGGTCAATAAATAAGTAAGATAGTTTTAAAGGAGTATCCATTCTTCCTGTGTAGGAGATCTATGATCTACCTCTAGGCTGACAATTGCAGTAATAAGCCACGATAAGTTACTCTTGTATGTTTGTTGGGGGCCGGGCCTTTTAGATCTCTTATACTTGATAACTTAAATCTAACTACTGCCCCTACATCCAGTTAATACTAGAACCCCCATAGTACAACCCACCATTTATAACAAGTGGTTGGCCTGACCGGGAGGAACATTATAATTGTAAAAAATAAGATTTTTGAGTGCCAAAACTAAAAATTCTTGTTTTCCGCAGAACGGTTGTGTGCTAGCCTAGGGTCCAGCTCATCTAGCAAAGGATTTATTTTTACTGACTGGACACCTAGCTGGATCCCTTCACGATTGAGGTAAGTGTGGCCTTGTGTTAGGGGCCGTGCAAATTTTTGTTTTTTCCAATTTTTATTTTTTCCTTTGCTAGGAGCTAAAATTATTATTGATGGCATCTAAAATGCAGGAACTGGCAAAGGATCCTTCAGTGGTAGAGATTAAGAAGCTCACCAAAGCAAATTTAGTATTGTTAGGCAAGGAATTTGGTCTCGAATTAAACGACACTGATAAAAAGTGGACCTTGGTGAATTAAATTTTACGGCATTGTATAGACCAAGAACTATTGCCAAGTGATACAATTTTATGCGAGCCCAGTTCAGGGGAAAGTGTAGCTAGTAGAAATATAGAGTTAGAATTAACACTAGCCAAGTTAAGACTGGCAGAGCAAGAGGCCAGAGTGCCAGAACAAAATGCTAAAGTGGAAGAGCAAAGGCTCAAAAATGAGGCGGCAAGAATAGTACCACCACCTACTGGGGACTCAAACCCCAGGCATTCCGATAAAAAACATAACTTACCTGAATTTTCAGTCAGACCCTGAAAGATTTTTCAACCATTTTCAGAGACTAGCTAAGTTAATGAACTGGCCAAGGGAAGAGTGGGTGAAAATACTTGGCATACTTGAAAATACAGCATACTTGGCCCTCTCCTCTTTCTCATCTACATTAATGACCTTCCAAATGCCTCCCAACACCTCAAACCAATTCTATTTGCTGACGACACAACCTTCATTTACTCCAGTCCTGACTCCCCTTGCTCTAAATGCCACAGTAAATACTGAGCTAAATAAAGTCCATCTTTGGCTAACTGCCAACAAACTCACCCTTAACATTGACAAAACTTTCTATATTCTGTTTGGCAATAAATCCTCTAATCAAATAAATCTCAAAATAAACAATACCCAAATTTGTAACAAATTAGATGGCAAATTCCTTGGCATTCTCATTGACCACAAGCTGAATTTCCAGGGACACATTCTAAATATATAAAAAAAAGTTTCAAAAACTGTTGGCATTCTTTCTAAGATCAGATATTATGTACCCCGCCCTGCCCTAGTGACTCTCTATTACTCCCTCATCTATCCATATCTCAACTATGGTATTTGCGCTTGGGGTTCTACTACCCAAAATCATATACGTCCTCTAATTACTCAACACAAAGATGCTATTAGGACAATATCCAACTCTGGCCCCAGACATCACTCGGTACCCCTACTCAAATCTCTGAATATGTTAAATATTAAGTCACTGCACATTCTCTCATGTGTATTATACATATTTAAAACGCTGAACTGTAACAATACAATACAATACAATACAATTTTATTTAGGTAAGGTACATACATACAATAAATATTTACAAGGATTGTTTAACTTATAGGTATAGCTAGTACATACAATGCCTAAAGCCACTATTACGCAAAGCGTTTCGGGCATGATAAACTTAAATGACAAGCTTAATACTAATTGAGCATAATGAGTAGAATGAAAACTAGAAATGAAAACATAGATGAAAAAGCAGCACAAATACAATTATGTCGACAAACAGCGCTCTTTAAAGAAAAAAACAGACATTGGTTGACAATAGAAGGGTAAGGTAGGTTACAGGGAATTTATTAGGTATAGCTTCGCTTTTAACTTAAACTGGTTGAGAGAGGTACAGTCTTTAACATGGTTGGGAAGGTCATTCCACATTCTGGGCCCCTTGATTTGTAGAGCATTTCTAGTTTGATTAAGTCGTACTCTAGGAATATCAAAACTGTATTTATTTCTGGTGTGATGCTCATGAGTTCTGATACAACCTTCTATGAAGCTTTTGAGATCAGGATTGGCATTATAGTTTAGCGTTTTATATATGTATAATACACATGAGAGAATGTGCAGTGACTTAATGTCTAACATATTCAGAGATTTAAGTAGGGGTACCGAGTGGTGTCTGGGGCCAGAATTGGATATTGTCCTAATAGCAGCTTTGTGTTGAGTAATTAGAGGACGTAAGTGATTTTGGGTAGTAGAGCCCCAAGCACAAATACCATATTTGAGGTATGGATAGATAAGGGAGTAATAGAGAGTCACCAGGGCAGGGCGTGGTACATAATATCTGATCTTAGAAAGAATGCCCACAGTTTTTGAAACTTTTTTTGATATGTTTAGAATGTGTCCCTGAAAAATTAAGCTTAAGAAATTAAGAAATTAAGTAATGCCAATCCTGACCTCAAAAGCTTCATAGAAGGTTGTAACAGAACCCATGAGCACCACACCAGAAATAAATACAGTTTTGATATTCCTTGAGTACGACTTAATCAAACTAGAAATGCTCTTCAAATCAAGGGACCTAGAATGTGGAATGACCTTCCCAACCATGTTAAAGACTGTACCTCTCTCAACCAGTTTAAGATAAAAACGAAGCTATACCTAATAAATTCCCTGTAACCTAACTTACCCCTCTATTGTCAACCAATGTCTGTTTTTTTTTTAAATGACGCTGTTTGTCGACCGAATTGTATTTGTGCTGCTTTTTCAGCCATGTTCCTCCCTTTCTATCTCTTTTTTTTATTTGTTCTCAACTCATTTTATTCTTTATGCTCAATTAGTATTAAGCTTTAGTCATTTATGTTTTTCATGCCCGAAACGCTTTGCGTAATAGTGGCTTTATTCATTGTATGTACTAGCTCTATCTATAAATCCATCACTCTTTGTAAAATCTCTTGTATGTACCTTACCTAAATAAACATTTGATTTGATTTGATTTGATTTGAAAATCTTGCAGGGGCGGGTTAGGGGTAAAGCACAAAACATTTTTATAAACATGACTGACGACGAGTGTTTTGAATATGATAAAGTCAGACAGCGAATTTTAAGGGCATATGAAATTACTCCGGAAGCTCACCGCCAAGCTTATCGCAACCTTAGGCCTACTCACAACCAACCGCTCACTGAATTTACTAATGATCAAATTAGGTTGTTTGATAAATGGATTCGCTCGGCTAAAGCCAAAACATACGAGGCACTGAAGAATGTAGTTTTAATGGAACAGTTTATAGATAATATGCCAGAGAATGTAGCACAATTTATTTTTTAGAGGAAGGATCGAGGTAGATTCTAAAATAGGGGATTTGGCTAAGATAGCAGAAAACTACCAGTTGGCGGGCAAAAGGCCCAATAAAAAAGATTATACCCCACAGAGTAGCAAAACTTATTACCCACAGCCAGTCCAAACCAGCTCATTCTAACTCTTTAACTAATGCACCTTCTGTTTCAGACTTAACTAACCCTGTTAAAGTGTCTAGCACCTAAGAGTAAACCGAAGGGTAATCCTGTTAGTAATGTCTCTTCTCCCCAACGTATCTGTGGTCACTGTAAACGTCCAAACCACATTACTAGCCGTTGTTGGCAACTGTACCCGAAAAAAAGACCCAATGCTCTAGTTGTGACACAGGGCTTGAGGCCTTCGGAAGGGTTAGGGAGTAAGACCTCCAACCCGCAGTGGTTGGACTTGCTTACCCCATTCTTATCGACAGGGAGACTACTTTTGTCTGAGGGTTCTTCCTGGAAGGACGTGGTGATCTTCCGAGACACCGGTGCCATCCACACTTTAATTTTAGAGAGTGCTTTGCAAGGTGCCAACACTCGACACTGGAGAGGTGGTACTGGTCGAGGGTGTCACTAGTGATACTCGAGCAGTACCCCTCCGTAAGGTTACCCTGGAATCTGATTTCCACAAGGGTGTTTGTACAGTCGGAGTCACTTCGTACCTACCTTTCCCTAATGTTGATGTAATAGTTGGTAATGATTTACCAGGGGATAAGGTAGGGGACTCCAGACTGCCTATTATGTTGCCTACCCCTAAGGTTTGCCTGGATCCACCTGCCGTAGAGGATAATGTTGTGTACCCTGCGTGTGCGGTGACCAGGTCTATGGGACTTAAATGTAAGGGCAGCCCTGTGCTTGCCAAGGTGGTAAATCCCGAGGACACGAGGAATTTTCCGAGTGGCGAAAGCCAAGTAGACCTTGCGGACACATTCATGGCCCGACTCGATGACGTGACCGAGGACATGGTGGAGAGCCTGCCACCGCCGCCTACCAAGAGTAGTGAGGAGGTGGAGAACACTGTTGAGCCTCGGCCAATGGCATCTGACCAAGGCCTAGATGCCTCCTTGAGTGAGTTACAGAAAGCTGACCCCAGTCTTGCAGAATGCCATGAGTTAGCCACCTCTAAGGAGGAAATTGTAGATGCAGCAACTGGGTATTACTACAATGATTGGATTTTGATGAGAAAATGGAGACCACAGAGTGCTGCTCCCTTGTCAAATGAGTGGGAGGTAGTCCACCAGGTTATGTTGCCGACCTGCTATAGAGAAAGAGTTTTGGCAGCTGCTCATGATGATCCTATGGGGGGACATCAATGTATTAATATTACGTATCACAAAATCTTAAAGTATTTTTTCTGGCCCAAGCTGAAAAGCGATGTGGCAAAATTTTGTAATGCATGTATTGCTTGTCAACTTGTTGGGAAACCAAACCAGACTCCACCTAAAGCTCGTCTAAGGCCTATTGTCGTGCCAGAGGAACCATTTTCTCATGTGGTAATGGACTGTGTTGGTCCATTACCTAGAACTAAGTCTGGTAATATTTACCTAATCACGATGAAGTGTATCACGACTCGTTACCCAGAGTCTTTTGCTGTAAGGAACATCCGAGCAAAGACTGTTGTTGCTCATATGCTTCAATTTTTTTTCCACTTTTGGACTGCCTCGGGTCATGCAAACTGACAATGGTACTAACTTTAAGTCTGATATTTTTGAACAATTTTGTAAGGACCATGGAATAACTCATAAGGTTTCCAGCCCATACCATCCAGAGTCAGGGGGTAATTGAACGTTTCCATCTAACTCTGAAACAGATGTTGAAGACATCGTGCGAGAGTTCCCACACCTTCTGGGATGAGAACTTGCCGTATGTTTTGTTTGCGGCTAGAGAGGGGTTACAAAGTTCACTGGGTTGTTCTCGTTTTGAGTTAGTCTTTGGCCATAAAGTTCGTGGACCCTTGTAAATGTTACAGGAGAATCTGTTAGGGAACGTAACGTTAACCGAAGGTTCGGCTTTCTTTGCGCAACACCACCAGAGACTCAAGGACTACAAGGCGGCTGCACTAAAATATCTTGGGAAGAGCTAAGAAAAGATGAAAGAACGAAACGATGCTAAGGCTAAGTGGCGGGTATTGCAGCCTGGCGACCCTGTCCTGGTATTATAGCCTCGACTAGGGAACACTATGTCCCACAAGTACGAAGGCCCCTACATTGTGACAGAAAAGACTGGGGACCTCACGTACAAAGTAAGGCACTCTGACAAGCGTAACCAGGTAATGCTCGTACACTTGAATCGGCTGAAGAAGTTCCAGGGCCCCAGGCCCATTGCACTAATCAATGTTTCCATTTCCAGTGAGGGAGGGGATGATTGTTCTGGGGACCCAACTAATCTCATTCTCAATAATTCTAGTTCTGTGAATACTGTGGAGGAGGGACTGTCCCATTTGCAGATGGCCCAACGTGAAGAGGTGCAGTCGTTGCTTGATGAATTCTCCAGTCTGTTCGGGGTGGTCCCGACCCAGACTGATGCCATTTACCATGATGTCAAGTTGACGGACTACACCCCCATTTGCCTTCAACCCTACCAGATGAATCCAGAAAAGAAGGATATCGTATGGAAATAGGTCGAATTCCTGCTCCAGCATGGCCTCATCTGGCCAAGCCAGGGCTCTTGGTGCTCGTCCTGCCTTTTGGTCCCCAAACCAGACGGCTCCTGGCGATTGTGCACTGACTATCGGCAGCTCAACAAGGTGACCATTGTGGATGCTTACCCGCTGCCCCTCCTCGAGGACTGCATCGACGAGCTGGGAAACTCCAAGTACGTCTCGAAATTCGATCTCTCGAGGGGGTATTATCAAATCCCATTCACTGAACGTGGTAAACAACTAACTGCGTTCGTGACACCCGAGGGTGTTTTTGAGTATCAAGTGTTACCGTTCGGCTTGCATAATGCTCCTGCCTCGTTCCAGAGGCTAATGAACTCTTTGCTCGCTAATGTGCCAAATTGTCGGGCGTATTTAGATGATATTGTGCTCTTTGATAGTAATTGGGCTGACCACATACCTAGGTTACGCCAGTTGTTCACAGTTTTGAAAAAGGCAAACCTAACCTTAAATGCAAAAAAGTGTCATTTTGGCCAAGGCACAGTGACGTACCTTGGTTATAAAGTGGGCCAAGGAAAAGTGTTACCTCGGCAAGATAAAATCAGTGCCATTCTGGAGTATCTGGTGCTAAAGTCTAAAAAGGACGTTCAAAGATTTATCGGTATGTGTGCGTACTATCGACGCTTTTGTCAGAACTTTTCCAGTGTGGCCACTCCTCTCACAGACTTGTTGCGGAAGGCCGTTAAATTTAAGTGGTCATCAGATTGTGCAGAGGTATTTAAAAATTTGAAATTGATCTTAGCTTCCGCCCCAATGCTCGCTAGTCCAAGGTTCGACAGACCATTTAAAATTCATGTTGACGCATCTGACTCGGGTGCTGGTGCAGTGTTGTTGCAAACTGGGGATGATCAAGTGGAACACCCAGTATACTATTACTCTGTGAAATTTGACAAGGCGCAACACAATTATTCAGTGGTAGAAAAAGAGGCGTTGGCGCTAGTGTTTACATGTAAAAAGTTCGAAGTTTACCTCACAGGTAATATAGTGGAAGTGTAAATGGACTATAACCCACTAGTCTTCCTGAATCAGATGAAGGGGAAGAATAAACGCATCCTCAGGTGGGCATTGTGCCTACAGGACTTCAATCTTTCCATCACCCACCTACCAGGCCGGCTCAACGTGATAGCCGACACTCTGTCCCGGTTGCCTGAATCAAATCAAATCAAATCAAAATCAAATGTTTATTTAGGTAAGGTACATACATACAAGAGATTTTACAAAGAGTGATGGATTTATAGATAGGGCTAGTACATACAGTGCCTAAAGCCACTATTACGCAAAGTGTTTCGGGCATGAAAAACTTAAATGATTAAAGCTTAATACTAATTGAGCATAAAGAATAAAATGAAAACATGGAATGAATGAATAACATTCATCTGGGCCACAGGAAGCCATTTACCAACTGTCATGCTTTAGTTATTTATTTTTTTTTTGTAGGTTCTCCTGTGACATTAAATATTCTGTGTCCAATTTATTTACTTCCCTGGTTTTGTTTTGTGTATGTGTTTTTTTTTTCAGAGAATTCCTTTGTACTTTTCTTGCAGAGAAATTGTTGTTTTTGATTGATTTTTTTTTTGTCATAAATTTTCCTTTTTATTCTCTGTATACTCTTACAAAAAAAATATGACTACTATTCTAGAAGTCACATTTTTCTTTTCTCTGAAGGGGGGGAAGAGTGTTACGACCCTGGGTTGCTCAGTGGAAACCAGAGGTCAAAATTGAGCTAAATAAACTACCTTTTAGTAGGGGGATGCATGGCGAGGTGCATTTGTTTGTATCTTCCCTGCCAGACATAAGACTATTCTTGTTTCTCAAAGAGCATTTAAAGACTGAGCTTGGGGTTGATTATTAAATAATAAAATAGGCACCAACTATGTTTACTAATACTTTCTAATCATTTTTAAAGTAAACCTGAGTAAACTTGGGATAGGAATGCTGTACGATTAGTTGAGTAGTCTGCTGGCAGCGAGTGAACTGACGGAGGAGAGTAGAGACGCTCTCTCTTCTCTGACTGGCGTTCGTGGAGGTCAAGACTTTTCTGAGCTGCTCTGCACTCCTCTACCTTTCCTCGTACTTAATTCCCTTACCTTAAGTTCCTGTACCATTAAGTTAAGTCCTTGGTTTTTTAAGTGTGCCTACTCTGGGTTTGTAAGATTGGTGGAGACCTTGGGGTAGTATTTGCCAGTGTTTTAGGTACCCATTAGTGTTGTGTTGTGTTAAGGTACCACGTGGGCGCACTACTCCCTAAGCTGCCCAAGCTTCAAGTGCTTCCCTAGTAGAACTTTACCCTAGCTTGTGTTCAGTGTAAACCTTGTATCCTGCTTATGTGGACTAAGGCTTTTAACGTAAGATAGTGTGGTAAAGTAATTATTATTATTGTTATTGGCGTGAATGTATATGGGGGTTGTTAAGGGGTTAATATATAAGTAAGTTAGTAAAGGAGTATCCATTCTTCCTGTGTAGGAGATCTATGATCAACCTCTAGACTGACATTATAGTGTAGCCAATTAATATTCACTGTGGATATTTTACTTGGGGGCCGGGCCTTTTAGATCTCCCATATTTGATAGCTCTTAATGCTAACTACTGCCCCTACATCCATTTATACTAGATCCCCCATAGTACAGCCCACCACAATTTTTAACAAACGCCAAGGAATTTGCCATCTAATTTGTTACAAATTTGGTATTGTTTATCCTGAGATTTATTTGATTAGAGGATTTATTGCCAAACAGAATATAGAAAGTTTTGTCAATGTTAAGGGTGAGTTTGTTGACAGTTAGCCAAAGATGGACTTTATTTAGCTCAGTATTTACTGTGGCATTTAGAGCAAGGGGGTCAGGACTGGAGTAAATGAAGGTTGTGTCGTCAGCAAATAGAATTGGTTTGAGGTGTTGGGAGGCATTTGGAAGGTCATTAATGTAGATGAGAAAGAGGAGAGGGCCAAGTATGCTGCCCTGAGGAACACCAATGTTGATGGGTAGGGTGGGAGAAATTGAATTATTCACAGAAACATACTAGAGCCTGTCAGTAAGGTAAGATTTGAGGTATTGTAGGGAGTGTCCTCTGACTCCAAAATGATGTAATTTAAGAAGAAGTTTTTTGTGGTTGACAGTGTCAAAAGCCTTACACAGGTCTACAAATAACCCAACAGGGAACTCATTTTTATCAAGAGCTGCATGAATCAAGTTAATCATACTAATAAGTGCATCGTTAGTGCTTTTTTTTGGGTCTGAAGCCATATTGGCAAGGGCTAAGTATATTGTGTTTGGCTAGATAAGAGTAAAGCTGCTTGTAGATTAGTTTTTCAAATATTTTTGAGAAGTTAGGCAGGATTGATATAGGTCTGTAGTTGTTAACATCTGTGAGATCACCACATTTGTGGACAGGGGTTACTCCCGCTTTTTTTTATAATATTTGGAAAGGTTAGGAGTTCATGTGACTTGTTGAAGAGCAATGCAATAGCAGGAGCTAAAAATCTGGAGGCTTTTTTGTAAATTAAAGTTGGTATCTCCTCAAGGGCACTAGACTTGGTTTTAAGGGAAAGGATTATCTCATTGACGTCAATGGAATTAGTAGGCTTTAGGTACAGAGACTGTGGATAGTTACCTGTAAGATAGTCCTTTACATCAGTACTGGAAGATGGAATATCATTTGCAAGGGATGACCCAATGGAAGAGAAGAACTTATTGAACTCAATAGCAGAATCAGAGGCTGAAAGCTGACCATCGTTATTGGACAGGAGTGTTGGTTTGATATTTAAAATCTTTGATCCCAATATTTGTGAAATTGTGCTCCAAGTTTTATTAATGTTGCTCTTTATTTGGGTAAATTTATCTTCGTAGTATTTAGTTTTGGCTCGTCTAATTATTTTAGATAGCAATAACGAGTAATTCTTTGAGAATTCTTTATTATTTATTTATTTATTTATTTATTTAATATCTAACTCTGGTCTCAGACAGCACTCGGTACCCCTATAAATCTCTGAATATGTTAGATATTAAGTCACTGCACATCCTCTCATGTGTACTGTACTCTATATATTTAAAACTCTGAATTGTAATGTCAATCCTGACCTTAAAAGCTTCTTAGAAGGTTGTAACAGAACCCATGAGCACCACACCAGAAACAAATACCAATTTGATATTCCAAGAGTACGACTTAGTCAAACTAGAAATGCTCTCCAAATCAAGGGACCCAGAATGTGGAATGACCTTGCCAATCATGTCAAAGGCTCTATACCTCTCTCAACCAGTTTAAGATGAAAAGTAAGTAATACCTAATGAACTCTATGTAACCTAATTACCCCTAAATGTCAACCCATGTCTTAGTATTTTTAAACAATGTTGTTTGTTGACCAACTTATATATTGGCTATTTTTTACCATGTTCTCCCCCTTTTTTATCTTCTATTTTTTTTCAACGTAATTTATACTTTGAGCTCAATTACTCTTAAGTTTTAATCTAAGTGTTTTTTCCCCACCTCACCTTGCCCGAAACGCTGTGCGTACTGGTGGCTTTAGGTATTGTATGTACTAGCTCTATCTATAAATCCAACATTATGTTTGTAAAGCAACTATGTATGTACTTTCCTGAATAAAATTTACTTTACTTTACTTTACTTTACTTTTTCAGATTCAGATTCTTTATTTAGGTTAGGTACATACATTTCAGATGAGTTACAAAGAAGATGTTGGATTTAAAGAAAAAGCTAGCACATACAATACCTAAAGCCACTAGTACGCGTAGCGTTTCGGATAAGGTGTGGGGGGTGGGAAACGAAACAAGTCACAACTAAAAGGCTTAACAATCCTTAGCTTACAAAGAGAATACTTAAATCCATCAATAAAAAACATGACCTTGAGAAGAAGTATAGGTTAGGAATCGTCTCCAAAGAATTTTCAAAGAATTACTCGTCATTGCTATCTAAAATAATTAGAAGAGCCAAAACTAAATACTACGAAGATAAATTTACCCAAACAAAGGGCAACATTAGGAAAACATGGAGCACAATTTCACAAATATTGGGATCAAAGATTTTAAATAACAAACCAATACTCCTGTCCAATAACGATGGTCAGCTTACAGCCTCTGATACTACTATTGAGTTCAATAGGTTCTTTTCTTCCATTAGGTCATCCCTTGCCAATGATATTCCATCTTCCAGTACTGATGTTAAGGACTATCTTACAGGTAACTATCCAAAGTCTCTGTACCTAATGCCTGCAAATTCCACTTATGTTAATGAGATATGCACACTGCCTTTAGGCACGAAAGGCGGTGGAGTTTCTGATGGGGAAGGAAGAGACAATTGCGCACCGCGTTTCGCAAGGTGCGGTGCGGCCAGTCTGGGTGGCATAAATCAACCCGTTCTCGCAAATTTAATAAGTCAATATTGACTTATTAAATATGTGCATAGGTGACATACTTAACATAATAGATACCCTTAAAAAGATTCATAGAAAACACCGACCTTACCTAACCTTGTTATTATCTTAAGATAAGCATCTTATTGCTTCGTAATTACAATTATTACCTAACCTATAATAGGTATAGGTTAAGTAATAATTGTAATTACGAAGCAATAAGATGCTTATCTTAAGATACTAACAAGGTTAGGTAAGGTCGGTGTTTTCTATGAATCTTTTTAAGGGTATCTATTATGTTTAGTATATCACCTATGCACGTAGTTAATAAGTCAATATTGACTTTACGAATTTGCGAGAACGGGTTGCATAAATAGCGCAGGAGGTGAGTGTCATGTTCACAGAAAACGTTACCATCCGTTTTTTATGTGTTGCGGCTGAGACGCTGGTGGAGAAGGTAAACGAGCGTACAGGACGCCCGCCAAGCTTGGTAGGTACTAGTCATGTATCATCTTATGTATTAAAGTCAGTAACCAAGCAATGGCTTTATATCAACTCTACAATCAATACAATACAATAGAATACAATTTTATTTAGGTAAGGTACATACATACAATAAATATTTACAAGGATTGTTTGACTTATAGGTATAGCTAGTACATACAATGCCTAAAGCCACTATTACGCAAAGCGTTTCGGGCATGATAAACTTAAATGACAAGCTTAATACTAATTGAGCATAATGAGTAGAATGAAAACAAGAAATGAAAACATAGATGAAAAAGCAGCACAAATACAATTATGTCGACAAACAGCGCTCTTTAAAGAAAAAAACAGACATTGGTTGACAATAGAAGGGTAAGGTAGGTTACAGGGAATTTATTAGGTATAGCTTCGCTTTTAACTTAAACTGGTTGAGAGAGGTACAGTCTTTAACATGGTTGGGAAGGTCATTCCACATTCTGGGCCCCTTGATTTGTAGAGCATTTCTAGTTTGATTAAGTCGTACTCTAGGAATATCAAAACTGTATTTATTTCTGGTGTGATGCTCATGGGTTCTGATACAACCTTCTATGAAGCTTTTGAGATCAGGATTGGCATTATAGTTTAGCGTTTTATATATGTATAATACACATGAGAGAATGTGCAGTGACTTAATGTCTAACATATTCAGAGATTTAAGTAGGGGTACCGAGTGATGTCTGGGGCCAGAATTGGATATTGTCCTAATAGCAGCTTTGTGTTGAGTAATTAGAGGACGTAAGTGATTTTGGGTAGTAGAGCTCCAAGCACAAATACCATAGTTGAGATATGGATAGATAAGGGAGTAATAGAGAGACACCAGGGCAGGGCGTGGTACATAATATCTGATCTTAGAAAGAATGCCCACAGTTTTTGAAACTTTTTTTGATATGTTTAGAATGTGTCCCTGGAAATTAAGCTTGTGGTCAATGAGAATGCCAAGGAATTTGCCATCTAATTTGTTACAAATTTGGGTATTGTTTATTTTGAGATTTATTTGATTAGAGGATTTATTGCCAAACAGAATATAGAAGGTTTTGTCAATGTTAAGGGTGAGTTTGTTGGCAGTTAGCCACAGATGGACTTTATTTAGCTCAGTATTTACTGTGGCATTTAGAGCAAGGGGATCAGGACTGGAGTAAATGAAGGTTGTGTCGTCAGCAAATAGAATTGGTTTGAGGTGTTGGGAGGCATTTGGAAGGTCATTAATGTAGATGAGAAAGAGGAGAGGGCCAAGTATGCTGCCCTGGGGAACACCAATGTTGATGGGTAGGGTGGGAGAAATTGTATTATTCACAGAAACATATTGGAGCCTGTCAGTAAGGTAGGATTTGAGGTATTGTAGGGAGTGTCCTCTGACTCCATAATGATGTAATTTAAGAAGAAGGTTTTGGTGGTTGACAGTGTCAAAAGCTTTACGCAGGTCCACAAACAACCCAACAGGGAACTCATTTTTATCAAGAGCTGTATGAATCGAGTTAAGCATACTAATAAGTGCATCGTTAGTGCTTTTTTTGGGTCTGAAGCCATATTGGCAAGGGCTAAGTATATTGAGTTTGGCTAGATATGAGTAAAGCTGCTTATAGATTAGTTTTTCAAAAATTTTTGACAAGTTTGGCAGGATAGATATAGGTCTGTAGTTGTTAACATCTGTGAGATTACCACATTTGTGGACAGGCGTTCAAGACTTCTTCAGCAACATAAAATAAAAAATAAAATAAAATAAAATGTTTATTTAGGTAAGGTACATACATACAATAAATTTTTACAAAGATTGGTTGACTTATAGGTAGAGCTAGTACATACAATGCCTAAAGCCACTATTACGCAAAGCGTTTCGGGCATGATAAACTTAAATGACAAGCTTAATACTAATTGAGCATAATGAGTAGAATGAAAACAAGAAATGAAAACATAGATGAAAAAGCAGCACAAATACAATTATGTCGACAAACAGTGCTCTTTAAAGAAAAACAGACATTGGTTGACAATAGGAGGGTAAGGTAGGTTACAGGGAATTTATTAGGTATAGCTTCGTTCTTAACTTAAACTGGTTGAGAGAGGTACAGTCTTTAACATGGTTGGGAAGGTCATTCCACATTCTGGGCCCCTTGATTTGTAGAGCATTTCTAGTTTGATTAAGTCGTACTCTAGGAATATCAAAACTGTATTTATTTCTGGTGTGGTGCTCATGGGTTCTGTTACAACCTTCTATGAAGCTTTTGAGATCAGGATTGGCATTATAGTTTGGCGTTTTATATATGTATAATACACATGAGAGAATGTGCAGTGACTTAATGTCTAACATATTCAGAGATTTGAGTAGGTGTACCGAGTGATGTCTGGGGCCAGAGTTGGATATTGTCCTAATAGCAGCTTTGTGTTGAGTAATTAGAGGACGTAAGTGATTTTGGGTAGTAGAGCCCCAAGCACAAATACCATAGTTGAGATATGGATAGATACATACAAACACCACACTGGCGATTAGGATGAACTGTGAACGCAGGTATTTGTTCAGCTTAAAACACAAGGAAGAATATGCTGTCTCACGCCCAGAGGAGGAGGGAAGTCGTGCTGTCTGTGAGCACCATTTAATAACTCAACCTACCATTATAATATCCCTCTGACCTCTATGATCGTCTCTCGTGATCGTTCGCTTTCCCTGTTGTAATTCTTTTTCTCTCTTCACTCAATACCCCCAGCTCAACACTGTTAGTCCAGTATGACCCCTCACTGGGCTGCCACGTATATAAGAAGAATATTAAATGAGGAAGGACATCAAGGACAATGGTTATTAGTTTATGAAAAAAAAAATAACAAAACTCATTAAACACTGCCACCACCTTCCCGACCAACCATACCTGAATGTGTCTATCACCGATCCCCCAGACAGGCAAGGAATCAGTAATCATGGGACTCCGGGTAATTTGAATTTCAGTAATAAATTTTGGAAAATTAGTTTGTTTAATTTACGTTACTTATTTAAATCCAAGGGCAACTTTAGTATCTATTAATTGTAGGAGAACATGGGGGTTTCCAATTCAACACCTAAAAATGACAAAGTAGCAAAATATATCAAAGGGGAGTTAAGTGAATTCCACTGGACAAGTTATACAATTTATTTTATGAAATATGTAAATTAAGACAATTTGAACATATACCCTATTCTATTCCCCTAGAGGCACAATGTATATTTACTGAGGACATGAAACTCAAGTGCACTATACCTTAAATACCCGCACTAAGGCCAAGATGTTGATGGCTGCCCTCAGCCCCTAGGATACGGGCTTGCGGCCCTCCAGTCCCGAATACACTCCCAAGACACACTAATGAAATTTTGTTTTACCAGCTTATTGCTGGGAAGGATTACTCCTCCTACCATCTAATACAGCCCCAGGACTCCACCCATTATTTTGGCAATACCAACTGCTGCCAACTGCTGCACCAACTGCTGTACCAACTGCTGCCAACTGCTTACTACTGCTGTGCCAACTGCTGACAACTGCTGCCAACTGCTGTGCCAACTGCTGACAACTGCTGTGCTGCTGTGAGTAGGAACAACACATGTACACAAGGGCTAGGTAAGAAGTCAGTTGCTGCTGTATTGTGCACTGCTGTGAACTTTTGCATTAAAATGCTTGTGTGCTTTGCAAAATTAAAGTAATTACAGTAAATTCTTAACTAACATATACAGTGCAGTAAGTGTTTAATATTCTGAGGAGCATTTAAGTGATAAGTTTACATTTATTCAGTAAAAATGGCAAATATACCTCAGTTTCCTGCATTTGATCCTGACTGTGACCAGACAAACCTGTCACAGAGGTGGACTAAATGTCTTAAAAGGTTTGAAAATTTGTTGATAGTTTCTGACATCAAAAGTGCTGAAAGAAAGCGTGCCTTTCTACTTCATTATGCAGGTGATAGAGTTTGTGACATTTTTGATACACTGAAAGACACTGGTGGTGCCAAAGATTATGACACTGCCAAAGCCAAACTAACAGAGCATTTCAAACCAAGACAAAATACTGCAATGGAAATTATACATTTCAGGAGAGCCATACAACTCTCTAATGAAACCGTTGATCAATACCACACACGTCTGCAGGGTTTAGCAGCCCATTGTGAGTTTGCTAATGTTGACAAAGAAATCAAACAGTAAATAATTGAAACATGCACATCTACACGTCTTCGTCGAAGAGCTCTAGAACTTGTTGATGATGACAGTTCTCTTACCAAGATACTGGATATGGCTCGTCGAATGGAAGATGCTGCACGTGATGCTCGTGTCATGGGGTGCAGTGCCAACAACGGTTCTGCCACTGTTACTAACAGTGATGAGGTATGTAAGGTTCAGGAAGGACACCGTGATCAAAGAAGATATCATGCCAAACCTAACAGTAAATTGAGCCGAGAACCACATCACACCTGGAGTCATGGAACAAGACTCAAGCAGTCACAACGACTCACATCAGAGGGTGTCAACAATAAATGTTACAATTGTGGAGGAGACTACCCACACCAAGGTAATATTTGTCCTGCTCAAGGTAAGAAGTGCTATGAGTGTGGAAAACTAGGTCATTTTGGTGATATGTACCGTTCCGCACTAAAGAAACCACAGTGAATAAAAGTACTGTACGAGGATCAGGTCATAGGGGTCGAGGTGGTAAACGCAATATATTGCACCTCATATCCAGAATGTTAATAATATACAAGACAACATTTCATTACAACCAGTCTCAGATGACAGTGAATGTGATTATACTTATGGAGTACAATCAATCACAGAATGGAATGATCTTCCAAACAACCCAGAGACTATAGTATACATTGCTGGTATTTGTCTCAAAGTTCTCATTGACACTGGATCAAACATTGACACCATTGCTGAGTGCCACTATAAAAAAATTAAAAAACAGTTCCCAAAGCTTGAAAACTATAATGGCAAAGCCACTGCCTATGCTTCAAAGGTAGCCTTGCCAGTGATTGGAACTTTCACTGCAGAGATTAAGTCAAAGAGTGCAATGCTCATTAGTACATTCCATGTTGTTAAGAATGCAAAGGAGTCTCTACTCAGTTACAAGACTTCAACCAAATTGGGGCTACTTCAGCTTTCTAATGCTGTAGCAGTGGAATCTGCAAACAATGTTGATGGTATTGTTGCTGAATTTTCTGATCGATTTAAATCCATAGGTTGTTATACTGATAGCAAAGTACATCTGCATATCAACCCAGATGTAATTCCAGTTGCCCAACCACATCGCCGACAACCATTCCATACTCGCAAGAAAGTCGATGCCGAACTGGATACAATACAATACAATACAATACAATACAATACAATACAATTTTATTTAGGTAAGGTACATACATACAATAAATATTTACAAGGATTGTTTGACTTATAGGTATAGCTAGTACATACAATGCCTAAAGCCACTATTACGCAAAGCGTTTCGGGCATGATAAACTTAAATGACAAGCTTAATACTAATTGAGCATAATGAGTAGAATGAAAACAAGAAATGAAAACATAGATGAAAAAGCAGCACAAATACAATTATGTCGACAAACAGCGCTCTTTAAAGAAAAAAACAGACATTGGTTGACAATAGAAGGGTAAGGTAGGTTACAGGGAATTTATTAGGTATAGCTTCGCTTTTAACTTAAACTGGTTGAGAGAGGTACAGTCTTTAACATGGTTGGGAAGGTCATTCCACATTCTGGGCCCCTTGATTTGTAGAGCATTTCTAGTTTGATTAAGTCGTACTCTAGGAATATCAAAACTGTATTTATTTCTGGTGTGATGCTCATGGGTTCTGATACAACCTTCTATGAAGCTTTTGAGATCAGGATTGGCATTATAGTTTAGCGTTTTATATATGTATAATACACATGAGAGAATGTGCAGTGACTTAATGTCTAACATATTCAGAGATTTAAGTAGGGGTACCGAGTGATGTCTGGGGCCAGAATTGGATATTGTCCTAATAGCAGCTTTGTGTTGAGTAATTAGAGGACGTAAGTGATTTTGGGTAGTAGAGCTCCAAGCACAAATACCATAGTTGAGATATGGATAGATAAGGGAGTAATAGAGAGACACCAGGGCAGGGCGTGGTACATAATATCTGATCTTAGAAAGAATGCCCACAGTTTTTGAAACTTTTTTTGATATGTTTAGAATGTGTCCCTGGAAATTAAGCTTGTGGTCAATGAGAATGCCAAGGAATTTGCCATCTAATTTGTTACAAATTTGGGTATTGTTTATTTTGAGATTTATTTGATTAGAGGATTTATTGCCAAACAGAATATAGAAGGTTTTGTCAATGTTAAGGGTGAGTTTGTTGGCAGTTAGCCACAGATGGACTTTATTTAGCTCAGTATTTACTGTGGCATTTAGAGCAAGGGGATCAGGACTGGAGTAAATGAAGGTTGTGTCGTCAGCAAATAGAATTGGTTTGAGGTGTTGGGAGGCATTTGGAAGGTCATTAATGTAGATGAGAAAGAGGAGAGGGCCAAGTATGCTGCCCTGGGGAACACCAATGTTGATGGGTAGGGTGGGAGAAATTGTATTATTCACAGAAACATATTGGAGCCTGTCAGTAAGGTAGGATTTGAGGTATTGTAGGGAGTGTCCTCTGACTCCATAATGATGTAATTTAAGAAGAAGGTTTTGGTGGTTGACAGTGTCAAAAGCTTTACGCAGGTCCACAAACAACCCAACAGGGAACTCATTTTTATCAAGAGCTGTATGAATCGAGTTAAGCATACTAATAAGTGCATCGTTAGTGCTTTTTTTGGGTCTGAAGCCATATTGGCAAGGGCTAAGTATATTGAGTTTGGCTAGATATGAGTAAAGCTGCTTATAGATTAGTTTTTCAAAAATTTTTGACAAGTTTGGCAGGATAGATATAGGTCTGTAGTTGTTAACATCTGTGAGATTACCACATTTGTGGACAGGCGTTCAAGACTTCTTCAGCAACATAAAATAAAAAATAAAATAAAATAAAATGTTTATTTAGGTAAGGTACATACATACAATAAATTTTTACAAAGATTGGTTGACTTATAGGTAGAGCTAGTACATACAATGCCTAAAGCCACTATTACGCAAAGCGTTTCGGGCATGATAAACTTAAATGACAAGCTTAATACTAATTGAGCATAATGAGTAGAATGAAAACAAGAAATGAAAACATAGATGAAAAAGCAGCACAAATACAATTATGTCGACAAACAGTGCTCTTTAAAGAAAAACAGACATTGGTTGACAATAGGAGGGTAAGGTAGGTTACAGGGAATTTATTAGGTATAGCTTCGTTCTTAACTTAAACTGGTTGAGAGAGGTACAGTCTTTAACATGGTTGGGAAGGTCATTCCACATTCTGGGCCCCTTGATTTGTAGAGCATTTCTAGTTTGATTAAGTCGTACTCTAGGAATATCAAAACTGTATTTATTTCTGGTGTGGTGCTCATGGGTTCTGTTACAACCTTCTATGAAGCTTTTGAGATCAGGATTGGCATTATAGTTTGGCGTTTTATATATGTATAATACACATGAGAGAATGTGCAGTGACTTAATGTCTAACATATTCAGAGATTTGAGTAGGGGTACCGAGTGATGTCTGGGGCCAGAGTTGGATATTGTCCTAATAGCAGCTTTGTGTTGAGTAATTAGAGGACGTAAGTGATTTTGGGTAGTAGAGCCCCAAGCACAAATACCATAGTTGAGATATGGATAGATACATACAAACACCACACTGGCGATTAGGATGAACTGTGAACGCAGGTATTTGTTCAGCTTAAAACACAAGGAAGAATATGCTGTCTCACGCCCAGAGGAGGAGGGAAGTCGTGCTGTCTGTGAGCACCATTTAATAACTCAACCTACCATTATAATATCCCTCTGACCTCTATGATCGTCTCTCGTGATCGTTCGCTTTCCCTGTTGTAATTCTTTTTCTCTCTTCACTCAATACCCCCAGCTCAACACTGTTAGTCCAGTATGACCCCTCACTGGGCTGCCACGTATATAAGAAGAATATTAAATTAGGAAGGACATCAAGGACAATGGTTATTAGTTTATGAAAAAAAAAATAACAAAACTCATTAAACACTGCCACCACCTTCCCGACCAACCATACCTGAATGTGTCTATCACCGATCCCCCAGACAGGCAAGGAATCAGTAATCATGGGACTCCGGGTAATTTGAATTTCAGTAATAAATTTTGGAAAATTAGTTTGTTTAATTTACGTTACTTATTTAAATCCAAGGGCAACTTTAGTATCTATTAATTGTAGGAGAACATGGGGGTTTCCAATTCAACACCTAAAAATGACAAAGTAGCAAAATATATCAAAGGGGAGTTAAGTGAATTCCACTGGACAAGTTATACAATTTATTTTATGAAATATGTAAATTAAGACAATTTGAACATATACCCTATTCTATTCCCCTAGAGGCACAATGTATATTTACTGAGGACATGAAACTCAAGTGCACTATACCTTAAATACCCGCACTAAGGCCAAGATGTTGATGGCTGCCCTCAGCCCCTAGGATACGGGCTTGCGGCCCTCCAGTCCCGAATACACTCCCAAGACACACTAATGAAATTTTGTTTTACCAGCTTATTGCTGGGAAGGATTACTCCTCCTACCATCTAATACAGCCCCAGGACTCCACCCATTATTTTGGCAATACCAACTGCTGCCAACTGCTGCACCAACTGCTGTACCAACTGCTGCCAACTGCTTACTACTGCTGTGCCAACTGCTGACAACTGCTGCCAACTGCTGTGCCAACTGCTGACAACTGCTGTGCTGCTGTGAGTAGGAACAACACATGTACACAAGGGCTAGGTAAGAAGTCAGTTGCTGCTGTATTGTGCACTGCTGTGAACTTTTGCATTAAAATGCTTGTGTGCTTTGCAAAATTAAAGTAATTACAGTAAATTCTTAACTAACATATACAGTGCAGTAAGTGTTTAATATTCTGAGGAGCATTTAAGTGATAAGTTTACATTTATTCAGTAAAAATGGCAAATATACCTCAGTTTCCTGCATTTGATCCTGACTGTGACCAGACAAACCTGTCACAGAGGTGGACTAAATGTCTTAAAAGGTTTGAAAATTTGTTGATAGTTTCTGACATCAAAAGTGCTGAAAGAAAGCGTGGCTTTCTACTTCATTATGCAGGTGATAGAGTTTGTGACATTTTTGATACACTGAAAGACACTGGTGGTGCCAAAGATTATGACACTGCCAAAGCCAAACTAACAGAGCATTTCAAACCAAGACAAAATACTGCAATGGAAATTATACATTTCAGGAGAGCCATACAACTCTCTAATGAAACCGTTGATCAATACCACACACGTCTGCAGGGTTTAGCAGCCCATTGTGAGTTTGCTAATGTTGACAAAGAAATCAAACAGTAAATAATTGAAACATGCACATCTACACGTCTTCGTCGAAGAGCTCTAGAACTTGTTGATGATGACAGTTCTCTTACCAAGATACTGGATATGGCTCGTCGAATGGAAGATGCTGCACGTGATGCTCGTGTCATGGGGTGCAGTGCCAACAACGGTTCTGCCACTGTTACTAACAGTGATGAGGTATGTAAGGTTCAGGAAGGACACCGTGATCAAAGAAGATATCATGCCAAACCTAACAGTAAATTGAGCCGAGAACCACATCACACCTGGAGTCATGGAACAAGACTCAAGCAGTCACAACGACTCACATCAGAGGGTGTCAACAATAAATGTTACAATTGTGGAGGAGACTACCCACACCAAGGTAATATTTGTCCTGCTCAAGGTAAGAAGTGCTATGAGTGTGGAAAACTAGGTCATTTTGGTGATATGTATCGTTCCGCACTAAAGAAACCACAGTGAATAAAAGTACTGTACGAGGATCAGGTCATAGGGGTCGAGGTGGTAAACGCAATATATTGCACCTCATATCCAGAATGTTAATAATATACAAGACAACATTTCATTACAACCAGTCTCAGATGACAGTGAATGTGATTATACTTATGGAGTACAATCAATCACAGAATGGAATGATCTTCCAAACAACCCAGAGACTATAGTATACATTGCTGGTATTTGTCTCAAAGTTCTCATTGACACTGGATCAAACATTGACACCATTGCTGAGTGCCACTATAAAAAAATTAAAAAACAGTTCCCAAAGCTTGAAAACTATAATGGCAAAGCCACTGCCTATGCTTCAAAGGTAGCCTTGCCAGTGATTGGAACTTTCACTGCAGAGATTAAGTCAAAGAGTGCAATGCTCATTAGTACATTCCATGTTGTTAAGAATGCAAAGGAGTCTCTACTCAGTTACAAGACTTCAACCAAATTGGGGCTACTTCAGCTTTCTAATGCTGTAGCAGTGGAATCTGCAAACAATGTTGATGGTATTGTTGCTGAATTTTCTGATCGATTTAAATCCATAGGTTGTTATACTGATAGCAAAGTACATCTGCATATCAACCCAGATGTAATTCCAGTTGCCCAACCACATCGCCGACAACCATTCCATACTCGCAAGAAAGTCGATGCCGAACTGGATACAATACAATACAATACAATACAATACAATACAATTTTATTTAGGTAAGGTACATACATACAATAAATATTTACAAGGATTGTTTGACTTATAGGTATAGCTAGTACATACAATGCCTAAAGCCACTATTACGCAAAGCGTTTCGGGCATGATAAACTTAAATGACAAGCTTAATACTAATTGAGCATAATGAGTAGAATGAAAACAAGAAATGAAAACATAGATGAAAAAGCAGCACAAATACAATTATGTCGACAAACAGCGCTCTTTAAAGAAAAAAACAGACATTGGTTGACAATAGAAGGGTAAGGTAGGTTACAGGGAATTTATTAGGTATAGCTTCGCTTTTAACTTAAACTGGTTGAGAGAGGTACAGTCTTTAACATGGTTGGGAAGGTCATTCCACATTCTGGGCCCCTTGATTTGTAGAGCATTTCTAGTTTGATTAAGTCGTACTCTAGGAATATCAAAACTGTATTTATTTCTGGTGTGATGCTCATGGGTTCTGATACAACCTTCTATGAAGCTTTTGAGATCAGGATTGGCATTATAGTTTAGCGTTTTATATATGTATAATACACATGAGAGAATGTGCAGTGACTTAATGTCTAACATATTCAGAGATTTAAGTAGGGGTACCGAGTGATGTCTGGGGCCAGAATTGGATATTGTCCTAATAGCAGCTTTGTGTTGAGTAATTAGAGGACGTAAGTGATTTTGGGTAGTAGAGCCCCAAGCACAAATACCATAGTTGAGATATGGATAGATAAGGGAGTAATAGAGAGTCACCAGGGCAGGGCGTGGTACATAATATCTGATCTTAGAAAGAATGCCCACAGTTTTTGAAACTTTTTTTGATATGTTTAGAATGTGTCCCTGGAAATTAAGCTTGTGGTCAATGAGAATGCCAAGGAATTTGCCATCTAATTTGTTACAAATTTGGGTATTGTTTATTTTGAGATTTATTTGATTAGAGGATTTATTGCCAAACAGAATATAGAAGGTTTTGTCAATGTTAAGGGTGATTTTGTTGGCAGTTAGCCACAGATGGACTTTATTTAGCTCAGTATTTACTGTGGCATTTAGAGCAAGGGGATCAGGACTGGAGTAAATGAAGGTTGTGTCGTCAGCAAATAGAATTGGTTTGAGGTGTTGGGAGGCATTTGGAAGGTCATTAATGTAGATGAGAAAGAGAGGGCCAAGTATGCTGCCCTGGGGAACACCAATGTTGATGGGTAGGGTGGGAGAAATTGTATTATTCACAGAAACATATTGGAGCCTGTCAGTAAGGTAGGATTTGAGGTATTGTAGGGAGTGTCCTCTGACTCCATAATGATGTAATTTAAGAAGAAGGTTTTGGTGGTTGACAGTGTCAAAAGCTTTACGCAGGTCCACAAACAACCCAACAGAGAACTCATTTTTATCAAGAGCTGTATGAATCGAGTTAAGCATACTAATAAGTGCATCGTTAGTGCTTTTTTTGGGTCTGAAGCCATATTGGCAAGGGCTAAGTATATTGAGTTTGGCTAGATATGAGTAAAGCTGCTTATAGATTAGTTTTTCAAAAAATTTTGACAAGTTTGGCAGGATAGATATAGGTCTGTAGTTGTTAACATCTGTGAGATTACCACATTTGTGGACAGGCGTTACTCTCGCTTTTTTTAGAATATCTGGGAAGGTTTGGAGTTCAAGTGACTTGTTGAAGAGCAAAGCAATAGCAGGGGCTAAAGATCTGGAGGCTTTTTTGTAAATTAAAGTTGGTATCTCCTCAAGGGCACCAGCCTTGGTTTTAAGGGAAAGGATTATCTCATTGACGTCAGTGGAATTAATAGGCTTTAGGTACAGAGACTGTGGATAGTTACCTGAAAGATAGTCATTAATGTCTGTACTGGAAGATGGAATATCATTTGCAAGGGATGAACCAATGGAAGAGAAGAACCTATTGAACTCAGTAGCAGAATCAGAGGCTGAAAGCTGACCATCGTTATTAGACAGGAGAGTCGGTTTGTTATTTAAAGACTTCTTTGATCCCAATATTTGAGAAATTGTTCTCCAAGTTTGTTTAATGTTGCTCTTTATTTGGGTAAATTTATCTTCGTAGTATTTAATTTTGGCTCGTCTAATTATCTTAGACAGCAATAATGAGTAATTCTTTGAGAATTCTTTGGAGACATTTCCTAACCTATACTTCTTCTCAAGGTCATGTTTTTTATTAATAGATTTAAGTATTCCCTTTGTAAGCCAGGGATTGTTAAGCCTTTTGGTTGTGACTTGTTTTGTAAGCATAGGACAGTGGGTATTATAAAGGCTAAGAGTTTTTTGAAGAAAAGATTGCACTGCTAGGTTGATGTCCACTATGTTACCTAACTCGGACTCCCAGTTGACATTATCAGCAGCAGTTATAAAATTGTCTATAGCAGATTGAAGAAATCGAGCGGAAATTGAAACACTCATATGAAACTGAAGAAAGGCAGTTAGAACAGAAAGCAATTCAGGAAATAAAGAAAAATCCAAAATATTTTTTCTCATATGCGAAATCAAAAGCAAAAACCACTGCCAGTATTGGACCTATTCGTACAAGTGAAGGTTCATACACGGAGGATGACAAAGAAATTAGTGAAATCCTAAAAAAGCAGTATGAGGACATGTTTAGCACTCCAATAAACAACATGAAGGTGGAAGATCCAGACAATTTCTTTATGTGGGATATTCAAACCCCGGTAAATATAACTGATATAAACACGAGCGCACTAAATTTTGAAAAAGAAATTGAAAACATGCCCATGCACTCGGCCCCAGGTCCAGACTCATGGAATTCAATATTTAGAAAGAAATGCAAAGTGCCGGTAGCACAGGCACTCAGTATAGTGTGGAGGAAGAGCTTGGACACGGGGGAGATACCAGATGCACTTAAAGTAGCAGACATAGCCCCTCTACACAAGGGAGGGAGCAAAGCATTGGCAAAAAATTATAGACCAGTTGCACTAACATCGCACATCATAAAAGTATTTGAGAGAGTGATTAGGAGTCAGGTCACCAATTTCATGGAGACCAATGACCTTCATAACCCAGGCCAACATGGATTTCGAGCGGGAAGATCGTGCCTCTCACAGCTACTTGAGCACTACGACAAAGTCACTGAGGCATTAGAAGAGAAACAGAATGCTGATGTGATATACACGGACTTCGCAAAGGCCTTCGATAAATGTGACCATGGCGTGATAGCACACAAAATGAAGTCAATGGGAATAACCGGTAAAGTAGGACGCTGGATACTCAGTTTTCTGTCAAACAGGACTCAGCGAGTAACTGTCAACCATATAAAATCTAGTCCAAGTGCAGTGAAAAGCTCTGTACATCAGGGTACAGTCCTTGCACCACTGCTTTTCCTTATTCTCATATCAGATATAGACAAAAATACAAGTCACAGCTTCGTATCATCCTTTGCAGATGACACAAAAATCAGTATGAAAATTACCTCGGCTGAGGACATTGAAAAACTTCAAGCTGATATTAATAAAGTTTTCGACTGGGCATCAGAAAATAACATGATGTTTAACAGTGATAAATTCCAGGTACTCAGGTACGGTAAAAATGAGGACCTTAAACATAATACAGAGTACAAAACACAATCAAATGTACCCATAGTAGGAAAACAGCATGTAAAGGATTTGGGAATAATAATGTCTGACGACCTAACGTTTAAGGAGCATAACCAAGCAAATATTGCGACAGCCAGAAAAATGATAGGATGGATTACGAGAACTTTCAAATCCAGGGATCCCATCACAATGGTTGTACTCTTCAAGGCACTTGTGTTGTCCCGTCTTGAGTACTGCTCAGTACTCACTTCCCCCTTCAAAGCAGGAGAGATTGCTGAAATAGAGGGAATACAGAGAACATATACGGCACGCATAGACGCAATAAAGCACCTAAATTATTGGGATCGTCTCAAAGCCCTCCAAATGTACTCACTAGAAAGAAGACGAGAGAGATATCAAATAATATACACCTGGAAGATACTGGAGGGCCAAGTACCAAATCTACACAGTAAAATAACAACGTACTGGAGTGAACGACATGGAAGAAAATGTAGAATAGAACCAATGAAGAGCAGAGGTGCCATAGGCACAATCAGAGAACACTGTATAAACATCAGAGGTCCGCGGTTGTTCAACGTCCTCCCAGCAAGCATAAGAAATATTGCCGGAACAACCGTGGACATTTTCAAGAGGAAACTAGATTTATTCCTCCAAGGAGTGCCGGACCAACCGGGCTGTGGTGGGTATGTGGGCCTGCGGGCCGCTCCAAGCAACAGCCAGGTGGACCAAACTCTCACAAGTCGAGCCTGGCCTCGGGCCGGGCTTGGGGAGTAGACGAACTCCCAGAACCCCATCAACCAGGTATCAACCAGTTTCATTGTGTAGTCTAAAACGTATCACTCTTGACTCAAGAGGTGGTTTGCTAATGTTAGTTAAGAGAAATGTGAAGTAATGATCTGTAGTGCTATCGGTGATTATACCTGAAGTAAGCGGAGAGGTTATGTTTGTCCAGATGTGATCGAGCGTCGTGGCAGTGCTATCAGTGATTCTAGTAGGTCTAGTGATTAAGGGTATGAGGAAGCAGGAATTCATACAGTTGAGGAAGCTAACAGCAGTGGGGTGTTCAGGCTCGCAGAGGTCAATATTAAAGTCCCCTGCGATAATTAGGTGGTTTTTGTTCAGTCTGTTATCAAGTATTAGATTTCTAAGGTTTGAGTTGAATTCGGACACATCAGTGTTAGGAATTCTATAAACTGCACCCACAGTCAGGACAGACTCGGCACCCTTGACTCTGAAGATGGCGAAGATATACTCCCCATAGCAGTCTCTGGTTCTAATTTCTTTTAAGCATGTTAGTTCTTGGTGGTAGTAAAGAGCAGTGCCACCACCTCTCTGAATTTGACGACAGTTGTGAATTGCTGAGTAGTTAGGCATGTTAAAGAGCTGAGTAGTATCCTCTTTCAACCATGTTTCAGTAAGTATAATAAAAGAGAATTTGTTGTCAATAGCTTCAATCAAGGCACTAACATCATCGAAGTGTTTACCTAGGGATCTAACGTTCAAATTGATTACAGAGATATTGTGATTATGAGTTAATACATTGTTTACATCATGTGCTGCAAAATATCTGCAATTTAGATCATTAAAGTGATAATTGTCATAGATAGTGGATAAGAGGTTAAGTTCAGGGTCTATACTTGTCTGCATAAAAAAAGCTGATTGCAGGAAAAACAAGGAAAGAAAGGCAAATAACAAGGTAGAAATAAGCTATAAAATAGGGAAAAAGATGTACACAATACAGAACAAAGCAAACTCAAAAGGGGCTTACAGGGGTACAATGGAGTAAGGGAGTATGGCTAGGCTAGGCAACCTAGGTAATAAATGAGATTAACGAAAAAACATATAAACATGGACTATACAAAACACAAGATAGGCTGATGGATAGGCTGATGGAACTAGATATCATTGAACCAGTAACAGGCCCAACACCATGGGTAAGCCCAATTGTCACTCCACCAAAGTCGAAGGATCCAGATGAGATACGCATTTGTGTAGACATGCGTGTTCCTAACAAGGCAATAATATGTGAACGCCATCCTACACCCACTCTAGATGATATGATTTACCGCTTGAATGGTGCAATTGTATTTAGCAAGTTAGATTTAAACAAGAGCCATCATCAGCTTGAACTTGATGATGAGAGTCGCTTCATCACAACGTTTACGACACATCGAGGTCTGTATAGGTACAAGCGCCTGAGTTTTGGCATCAACAGTGCTGCCGAGGTATTCCAGCACATCATCAGCCAGGTATTGCAAGATATACCTAATGCAGACAACATGTCTGATGACATCATTGTTTATGGCCGTACCCAAGCTGAACATGACAAAGCTCTTCGGGCAACATTGCAACGCTTATGAGAAAAGAATTTGACGCTAAGCCAAGCAAAGTGTGAGTTCAATCAACATAAAATTGAATTCTTTGGACATGTACTTAGTGACAAAGGTCTGTCTCCAGATCCTAAGAAAGTTGCAGATATCAAGAATGCTGCACCTCCTTCAACGTCCACTGAAGTACATAGTTTTTTGGAAATGGCAAACTACTGTTCTCGCTTCATTCCAGATTTTGCTACCATTACGAAGCCTCTACGTGAGCTCCTGAAGAAAAATGCATCATGGTACTGGAGCGATATCGAGCAAAATGCATTTGATGCTGTGAAAGATGCACTAGTAGAGAATGCGACTGCTGCGTACTTTGATCCATCAATGGACACTGAGTTAACGGTGGATGCTAGTCCTGTTGGTTTAGGTGCTGTTTTAGCCCAACACAAACCTGGTCAGCCAGATTCCAGAGTAGTAACTGCCTACGCCAGCCGTTCTCTCACTGATGTTGAGCAACGATACAGTCTGACAGAGAAGGAAGCTCTTGCTCTTGTATGGGGCTGTGAACACTTCAATGTGTATCTGCTTGGTGCGCCCTTCACCACAATAGACACTGACCACAAACCGTTGGAGACCATCTTTCGGCTGCCCGAAACGCTTTGCGTAATAGTGGCTTTAGGCATTGTATGTACTAGCTCTATCTATAAAGCCAACAAACTTTGTAAAATCTCTTTATGTATGTACCTTACCTAAATAAAATTATTATTATATTATTATTATTATTATCTTCAATAATCCAAAGTCCAAACCACCAGCTCGCATTGAGAGATGGGCTCTTCGTCTGCAACCATACAACTTTACGGTGAAATACAAGCCGGGTGCAGGCAATCCTGCTGATTACATCAGTCGACATCCTGCCAACAGTTTCACCATCACCAAGCATCAACAAGTTGCCGAGGAATATGTACACTCTGTAACCTGTGATGTAGTCCCTAAGGCTCTCACTCTTGATGAAATCCGTACTGCAACCCTAGAGGACCCAACTCTGCAAGCAACAGTGGATGCATTGACTAAGAAAAAGCTTCCACGCATCCCACCCTCAGGAGTTGACCAAGATGCATTCAAAGCACTCGAACGCATCCAGACAGAATTAAGTATTACACAACAACGCGACACCGTGCTGCGAGGTACTCGTATCGTCATTCCAGCTGTTCTCCAGCAACGTGCTCTGAAGCTTGCACATCAAGGACACCAAGGTCTTGTAAGGACCAAACAGCTGCTACGAGAAAAGGTGTGGTTTCCTGGCATTGATCGTCAAGCAAAGGACATGCATGATGCCTGTGTCCCCTGCCAAGCTGCAGAGGATACTTCAAGACCAACACCTCTACAACCTTCACCACTACCTGCTGCACCATGGACGGAAGTATCGATGGACTTCTGCGGACCGCTACCAACTGGAGAGTACTTGATGGTAGTCACTGATGATCACTCACGTTATTCAGAAGTAGAAATCATCACTTCCACTTCTGCAAAGGCTGTCATCCCGAAACTCGACAAGATCTTTTCAAATTTTGGCATTCCTGAAGTTGTCAAGACGGACAATGGACCGCCATTCAATGGACAAGACTTCGTCAACTTTGCTGAGCATATTGGATTCAAACACCGCCGTGTGATGCCACTACATCCTCAAGCAAATGGAGAAGTTGAGAGATTTATGCAACCTCTCATGAAAGCGGTACGCTGTGCTCATGCCAAAGGACGATCCTGGAAACAAGCTATGTATGCTTTTCTCAGGAACTACCGTGCAACACAACATGGAACACTGGGCAAGACGCCTGGTGAACTTTTATTTGGACGTCCTATGAGGATCGCACTACCTGTCGTGCCAGGCGAGGTAACAGATAAACGTCTCGCTCAGAAGGATGCACTAGCCAAGGGCAAAATGAAAATTGCTCATGATCAACGTGCAAAGGAACAATTTATAAAGGTTGGAGATACTGTTCTCGTTAAAAAGAAAAAAGAGGGAAAGCTAGATATGCCGTATGATAGAAAAACCATATAAAGTGATTAGTGATTACCCTGTCAGTTTGGCTTCCGCTCCCAAAAGAGTACCAACGATGCAATTATTAGTCTCCTTGATATAATCTACTCAGCCCTTGACAAAAATGAGTTTCCGATTGGACTCTTCATTGACCTGAGAAAGGCCTTTGATACTGTTAATCATGATTACCTCTTATGTAAACTCCATCATTATGGAATCCGAGGCCATGCACTGGACTATATCCAATCCTATCTTAGTGATAGACACCAATGTGTAGCTATCAATAATATAACCTCTCCCATTCTACCAATAACCGTTGGAGTGCCACAGGGCAGCATCTTGGGACCTCTTCTATTTCTTATATACATCAATGATCTGCCTAATGTCTCTAACATTCTGAAACCTATTTTGTTTGCTGATGATACTACCCTCATCTACTCCAACCCCAACCCACATACACTAAATGATGTTGTTAATAATGAACTAAAAAAAGTCTACTTATGGATGTCAACTAACAAACTAATACTTAACATAGAAAAGACCTACTACATCCTATTTGGAAGCAAATCTACAAATGCAATTCAGCTTCAGATAGACAATGTAAACATTAGCAATAAAAATGATGGAAAGTTTCTTGGCCTATTCCTAGACAAGAGACTCAACTTCAGTACCCACATACAACACATAACTAAGAAAGTCTCTAAAACAGTTGGTATACTCTCCAAAATCAGATATTATGTACCTAACTCTGCTCTTATCTCTCTATATTATGCACTAATCTATCCCTATCTCAACTATGGTATCTGTGCATAGGGTTCAACCAAGCAAACCCCCATACAGCCAATCTGCTGTATGGGGTTTATAAATCTTGTTTATCTGTATCTTTTGCTACCCAGTCTCCCAATCTTTATGTACCCAATCTGAACATCTTTACCATTGTGATCATTGCTGTCTTATATGTGCTGTCAATCTGCTGTATGGTGTCTATTAATCTTGTTTAAATTACTAATCAAGCTGTCAATGTAATCAATCAGAGCTTTAATATAACAATGTGCTTCAATATACTTACTAATCTCTCTCATCTCATTTTTCTCTTGCAATGTATCTTAATCATTTATCAATTCTGATAGAAATTACCTACTTAAAATTATCTGTTACATTAAGGACCTGCCCGAAACGCTGCGCGTACTAGTGGCTTTACAAGAATGTAAATACTGTACTATCCAATGTATTCTCACAAAACCAATGTACCTTCTTGTATATATATAAATAAAATAAAATAAAATAAATAAAATTAGCGTAAAAGGAACTATGGTAACAGCGAGTAATAGAGATCATAGTATAACACGTAATATGGCTTATTTCAAAGTGATTCCAACTAGTGTAGAAAATGATGAAGTGCAAAGTCGTACAAAGGAAAAAGAAACAATGAGTTATAACCCGACAAACAATTCATCAAGAGATATTCTTGTATTTGGGGACTCTCGTCCTAAACATCATGTTAAACGCCCTACACGATTTGATTATTAATTGTGTTCCTATGTAATGCAAAGTATTTACTTGTTATGCTGAACTAAATTTAATATTGTTTGAATAATGCAGATCTCTCATTCAATATTTTGTAACTTTGTATTACAGTTTCTTTCATGTTTGTTTAACATTGCATATGTATTTTTAACATTGAAATCCTATGTGGTAAAGATTAAGTTGTTTAAATTCTTTGTGTGCTTAATTAATGTTAAATGTATGCAATATCTCTTGATATGTTAATAGCTTACTTTGTGTCAATAATTTTGCTTTGTGCTACAAGCATGGTAGACATCCTGTATTCATTCTTTTTAAAGAAAAGGAGGGATGTCATGTTCACAGAAAACGGTACCATCCGTTTTCTATGTGTTGCGGCTGAGACGCTGGTGGAGAAGGTAAACAAGAGTGTACATGACGCCCGCCAAGCTTGGTAGCTACTATAGTCATGTATCATCTTAAGTATTAAAGTCAGTAACCAAGCAATGGCTTTATATCAACTCTACAACCAAGACTTCTTCAGCAACATACAAACACCACAGTGAGGTCTCGCCCTCACTCCATTCCCGACACGGTCCGCGACTCACGAAGCGCCACGAACAGCGCCGCGCCTCATCGACACGTGGGCCAGTACTCTATACTGCATCTCCAGTCTGCTTTACTGTGTACACGAGATTTTTCAAGCAATGGACCCCACGCCCGCTATTATGGTCCCAAATCTGACGCTCCCTGACCCTTGGGGCCTTCGACATCCCAGGCTGGTACGGCAAGGGGCCCCCTGCCCTACTCAGAAAAACCTAAGGTAAGAGAGTTTTCTGTTCAAGTTAGTCAGGACTGTCCACAGTGCTGGCGTGTGATTAGCGCCGTCCCCCGCGGTCCGTACGTGCCGCCTTAGCTAGTGGCGTCTTTCCTGGAGCCCGGTATGCTGTGTCCCCTAGGCATGCCCCTAGGGGCCATGTTTCGAGCCGCGCTTGGTCGTGCGTGCACGGCCAGGCTCCCTACTTGTGGACTGGCTTCGCCCTCTGCGGCGACGCCACGTGGCTGGTTTCAGTGGTTTTGTGCCCTGGGGCCCGGCCCTGGGGCCCAAGTCCGGTAGACGGCGCCCACGTGGCTTGGAGCTCGGTGGAGCACTCGCCCCAGGTGTGCCCTTCGCTTCCTTCCTCCCCTCCCAGGCGTCTTTCCTGGAACCCGGTATGATGCGTCCCCTATAGGCTTGTCCCTAGGGGCCAGGGTTCATGATGCGTTCGGTCGTGCGTGCCCGGCCGGGCTCCCTGCGAGCGACCTGGCGTCACCCTTGGTGGCGACGCCTCCTGGCCGGTTTATTTAGTTGTCTTTGTCCCTAGGGGCCCATGCCAAGGTCGGCATCACCCACGTGGCATGGCACTCCGAGGAGCGCTTGCCTTGGGTTGTGTTCCGCTTCCTTCCTGTCCCTCTCCCTCTCGCCCACGGGCAGGAGACGCCCTTGTGGCGGCGGTGCTCCGGTGGGTAAGCCCAAAGCTTTCTTGCTAAAGGCTGCCTTTGCGTCAGCCGGTGTCGCCCAGAATGTTCGTACACAGACGTTTGTCCGACCAGTGTAGCCCGGTTTGTTCGTACCCAGACGTTTGTCTGGCTGGTGTAGCCCAGCTTGTTCGTCCCAGACGTTTGTCTGGCTGGTGTAGCCTAGCTTGTTCGTCCCAGACGTTTGTCTGGCTGGTGTAGCCTAGCTTGTTCGTCCCAGACGTTTGTCTGGCTGGTGTAGCCCAGTTTGTTCGTCCCAGTCGTTTGTCTGGCTGGTGTAGCCCAGCTTGTTCGTCCCAGACGTTTGTCTGGCTGGTGTAGCCCAGCTTGTTCGTCCCAGTCGTTTGTCTGGCTGGTGTAGCCCAGCTTGTTCGTCCCAGACGTTTGTCTGGCTGGTGTAGCCCAGCTTGTTCGTCCCAGTCGTTTGTCTGGCTGGTGTTGCCCAGCTTGTTCATCACAGACGTTTGTCTGGCTGGTGTAGCCCAGCTTGTTCGTCACAAGACGTTTGTCTGGCTGGTGTAGCCCAGCTTGTTCGTCACAGACGTCTTGTCTGACCGGTGGAGCCCGGCTTGTTCGTACCCAGACGTTTAGTCTGGCCGGTGTAGCCCGGCTTGTTTGTACCCAGTCGTTTGGGCTGGCCGGTGTACCCCGGCTTGTTCGTCCCCAGATGTTTGCTTGCCCGGTGTCGCACGTTATGATCGTCCCAGCCGTTTGGTCTGACCGGCGTAGCCCGACCTGTTTGTACCCAGACGTTTCGTCCGTCCGGTGCAGCCGCCTGTTGTTTCCGCACGTACACGTTCCCTCCCGTTTTCCCTGTTCTGTCTACTCCTCCAGTGTAGGCGCATGACGTAGAGCGGTCTGTCCGCTTTGGTGGGCTATGCTATGTTATATATTATTTACTTAAGTTTTCTAAATTAATTTATTACATTGTTCAGCTTTCAGTTATGTCTTGTATTTACTGACTAATCCTGTTGCAGTGTTAAAGAAGTGTCCATTGCTGTGGGATACTCAAATAATTTTGTTTTCACTTTTGAGAATATTATTGTTTTAATCTAGCCAAACTAGTCCATGAATAGTACTGTTTATTATAACCAATCTATACCATGAACATTATACAGTTTTACTCTATACATACTATACCATGCATTATTACTGTTTTAACCTAACCATCCTATACCTTGAATAATACTGCTTTAATCTACCCAAACTATGCATGATTATCACTGTTTACTCTTTTAATTGTTCAGCTTAACTACAAGTATATTATAGTACGGTCTTAATCTATTTAATTGTTCAGCTTCAATTTGTCTTGTATTTACTACACTATTTATTCTCTGTTTTCTAGCATTGCTTAAGCCTCATGCCTTTCTTGCTGTTTTTGCCCTCGCTATGTTATTTATATTATTTATTTAAGTTTTCTAAAATTAAATTGTTACATAGTCCAGCTTCAGTTATGTCCGGTATTTACTTAATGATACTGTTGCAGTGTTAAAGCAGTGTACATTTCTAGTGGAAGACTCAACTAATTTTGTTTTCACTTTTGAGATTACTATTGTTTAATTCTTCCAAACTATACCACGAATAATCCTGTCTTAATATAAACAAACTATACCATGAATAATACGGTCTTAATATATCCAAACCATACCTTGAATAATACTGTTTAATCTATCCATGAATATTCCAATCTTAATCTATTTAACTGTTCAGCTTTTATTACAAGTATCTTTACTACTGCCTAATCTATTAATTTAAGTGTTCAGCTTCAGTTATGTCTTGTATTTACTCCGCTAGGTGCCTAGGCTCCGCGCTCCTTGCTGCTGTTGCTCTCCTCCTTCGTCAGTTTCTCTCCAGCCCTTTTTTCGAGCATTGGCTATATGTTCGGTATTCTCACTCACTATGGTCACTTAACTTTACCTTTGCTTTTGTCTACTTGTGTATGTGACGGTTGCTGGTGTGGCAGCTGGGTCTCCCTGCCTGCTTTTTTCCCGTTAGTCCTAACGATGCTTACGTTTTCATCTTTCCGCAGTGGCGAGAAGCCGGATCACGCAGCAACTGCAACACGGAAGAGGGCTCGGGCGGCGTCGACGCGAGGACAACAGCGCAGTGGTGTGAGGACGCAGCCGGCCTGGGCCAGGACGAAACCCGCCCGTTTCGCCTCCCCCTCCTCGGGGTCCTTCTCGGGCGGCTCGGATACGGACGGCGACCACACTTCCCAGAGGCCCCCTGCCGGCAAAGCGGTGGGTGGCACAGCGTCGCAGCCTCCACCCTTTTCGGCCGACGATTGGACGACGCTGCAGGCGCTCATCGCGCAGGCTCGGGGGCCCTCTCATGTCACAAGCTTTCTGGGCATGGGGACCACCGAGGCCGACCTGCCGCGGCTGCCACAGCCGCCCTGCCCCCCTTCACTGACCGTCGCCCACGGGCCAGGGGGCATACGTTGAGGCGACGTGCGAGCTCCTCCAGTCTATCCTCCTTCCTTCCTAGTTCGGTAGCCGTAGTTGCTCTGCCACCCTGAGGTTTTCCCTCGCGGCCAGCGGGCACTCGCCCTTCGGGTGAGGGGGGGGGGTCCGGCCTGCGGGGTGGGGGCCTGCAGCGCTGGTCCCCAAGTGTTCCGCTGTCCGCAGCTACTACTTTGACTTTACAGCCTCTACTAGTAAGCCCTACCTTAAGTCAGGAAATTCTTTCTCCTTATTCCTTGGCGGCACGGCCTCTGGCCTGGGGTTATTTTCTTCTCCAAATTCATATCAGGCTTTCGCAGTCTCTATGTAATTTTCTGCCGCCTGATTATTTTCCATTTTCCAGCTAGGGTTTACCATTGTTATGTTGTTCACTTATGGTGTCCTGACTGTTATACTTAGAGTTAGATTTGTTATATTCGCCTCACTGCTAATTCTAGACAATAGGCCATTAGGTTTGTGGGTACCGACCTGTGAGATTTAAATTTATTTAATTTATATGAATTTATATTTACGTTAATTTATATACTTCGATAGCAATTGGTATGATGATAAGTGGACTGTATTTCTACAATAATCTCATAATCTCACAAATCGATCCCCTACACATTAAGGGGGGTTTATTTTATTGAATTTATATATATGCAGCCAATCAAACTATAGTATTAACTACACACATTGAAGAGGTTCCTTATCTTATTTGTACAGCAGGCCTTAGTCCACCAGGTATAACCAGGATGTAGACACCACATTTTCCCTCTTTGAGGTAGCTTCCATCACCCTGGTAACTGATGCACAAAGCATGCTTCCTCGTCTTGACCTGTCAAAAGGGTGCTAGCTATAAAGCCAGAATCCTAATATATGACAGCTATATCAGAGAAAACACTGTACATGGAACCATATAGACCTGGGCTTAATTACCTTTAGTATGAGGCGATCTCGTGCTCTAACCGGTCCACCCTATATCCACTGACATTAATGGCCATAAATGAAAGATAAATGGGTTTCGGCAGAACACTTAACTTGAATTTGTTGGCAGCGTGTTGATGATGGTACACCTTTGGTTTCCATAACACTTCGTCCAAGTAAAATTAACAGGAGCCGAATTGCTCCCATGCCTCTGGTCTCAGTATAAACAATGGCTGACCACTCCCCACTACTGACGCTACTGGCCTACATTGTCCAGATGACAGTAAGTGATAGAAGGGTCACATTTACTCTATTTTAATTCTGATAATTAAGTTAATTTATATTAGATGTTTTTATGATGGTAAAGTCCAGAGACTAAAGTATTTAAGAATAATTCCCACCATAATAGGTGGTGAATTTATAACAGTATGTGGAATGATAACCCGTTTTCTATAGACAGAAATTCCACTACAATTACATTTTCTATGGGTAACTTGTTTATACAATACAGCAGCAATTATTATCTGTCTGCATGATATTATTAAATGGTGTCAGATTTTCCGACATAATTCCCCAGGGGCTGCTCACGGGTCGAAGTCCTATTTAGAACAGACGAACACCGATACTCCTCCTTCGAATTATTAGATTAATTTGATGTTAGTAGTTAGTAATCACACATTTGTGCGTCTGTTCGCATAGGATGGATGTCCCGTACTAGAGTTGCAGGGGTTAGAAATCTAATGCGATTTCATTTCCCTGTTAACTCTTGAAAGGCTAAAATTCAAGCCTAATTACTTATTATTTAACCCAGAAGATTGAATGTGATCAAGTACTACAGTCAAGTATGATTCAGGGACTGCAGTGAGATCAGTGACATTAGATATAACTTGAAGTTTGTTCAGGTAACTGGTCACTGATATATAAACACTGAGGCCCATGGAATACATCTTGATTAAATAATAAATGTATCAAATCAGTCATCAGATTTATTGGGGTTTAATTTAGTTAATTGATTCAGAAGATTGAATAGCTCATCATTAAAGTAAAGTATGGTTCTGAGACTGCAGTGGGTTCAGTGACATTGGTCGCAGTGACTTGTAGCTGTTTTAGGCTACTGTTCACTGATTTGCCACTGAGGCCTCATGAACTCATCTTCAGCTTTAAATGATGATACTAACATCAACCTCTGTTGGTATAGTCAGCTGTAATCTCCTTAGTATAATGCTACTGGAGAAATATAATCAGCTGACAAATTTAGATTTCTATTGGTATTGTATATCTGCAGCCATAGGTCTCCTCAGGCTTGATACTGGGCCTGAGAGTAATTTACCTCCTGCAGAGTTTAACATGGTTAGGCCCTGATATTTAGTAGGGCTACCGATGAATCGATGGCAATAGTCTGTCCCTACAAGGAGACCGAAGTCGGTGAGGTGATCAGACTTAATATTATCTGCCAATTTTATTCCTCTATTTCTCAGGAATTTGGCTGTTGCTCTCAGACCTTGAACTTGTAGGTCTACTGGTATTTTGTCCACCACAATGGCTTGTACTCGACAGACGTACCTGCCTAAACGTACTGATGGTTGTACCACCTGGTAGACTTGAGGTCCTGCATCTGTTACAAACCCTGAGATATTGAATGACATCTGGGCTACAGGCCTTAATTGTAGTTCATCTGCCAACTTTTTAGTGACATATGTTCTCTGGGATCCTTGGTCAAACAACCCACGGGTATGGACCTTGGCCCTCTTATTCAGGATGGTAATTTGGGCAGTAGGCAAAGTCGTATTACCTTTAGACTTTGCCGATTGGACACTCTTTGTTTGTTGCACCTTGCAGTACTGTACTGTGGTGGGAATGCTATCTTCCATCTTGGGTCTTGAATACGTTAATTTCGTATATTTGCACAGTGCTGCATGGTGCCTACCTCTTCTACACCTGTTGCAGGTGTTGAATTGGGTATCACAATAGTCTATGTTGTGTGACTTGAGACACCTTGAACATCTCCCTAATTCCTGGAGTCGCTCAATACGAGTGTCTCTGGTTGGATAATTAGCACAACAGTATGTTGAATGTTTCTTTTTGCAGAACATACATGTCCCCCAGCCTACTGCACGTTTGGAAGATACCGGTTTGGGTGAACTAGTAACAGTAGGCTTGGAGGATGCTGCTGCATTGTCAGATTTTCTGCAACTTCATGTTTGAGTAATTGGTTGATGTTTATTTGGGGTAGTTGTTTTACCCTTTAATTGACTATTATTTTCTATTACTGAAGGCTTGCAAGAGGCTTTAACTTCCTCATTTGCACGTCGTTTGTTTATGATGGAATGTAAACCTTCAGTGATGTCCTGTACTGTCAGGATGGTGTTATGTTGATGTGCGTATAATTCATCTAGTATATCGCTGGACAATTTTCGTTGAAGGACTACTTTGGTCATCCATTCACTAGTAGTTATATCAACCTTAAGACTGAATGTTCTTAGTAGTGACTCAAACTCCATGCTGAAGGATTTTAATGAGTCAGCAGTCTGATCAGGTTGAGGTAAATCCAGCAATTGTAGTACTAGATTATAACAGTTTTCTCATTGCCAGCATTATTCCTAGGAAGCTGGACTGGGAAATTAGTGCTGTCGCTATTTTCATTTACATTTTCTATTACTGGTTCAGCTTCACCTCTAATTTCAGTTTGGAGGCATGTTAACTTAGTAGCCTCAGGTATTGGGTTTTCAGAAACCACAGAGACTGTGGATAAATTGTCTGAGAACTGCTTAATTTCTGGTGGTATAATATTGGGTGAAGCTGTAGTGGGTGAAGCTTTACTGGGTGAAGCTTTACTCTTGTTGATTAAAGGATCTAATCTGGCTTTACATTTATTCTCAAAAAGATCCAGATCATCCATAACAGTATCTACTTTATTTGATGTACTTGCTATTTGTTCTGATTCAATTATCCTGTGTAAATGTTCCAACCTGCCTTGAGTTTCTTCTTCATATTGTGCTAGGTCAGACAGGAATGGTTCCACATCTTCAACTACTATGTCATCGTCGTCGTGGACCTGATTTTGGTAAGATTTCCTATTTGCTTTCAATATATGCAATTGGGTTTGAATCTGTAACAGTGGTATTTTCAACCGACGATAATTAATTACAGGCTCATATAACAACTGTTCATATTGGTAGAGATCTCTTGTCAGTTGACGTTTGCTTGCTATTAAAGCACGCTTTGCTTTCTGTGGATTAGTCATGGTGACTTGTTAATTGGGCACCACTGGTTCATAAATTGTGAGCAAGTACTGATGGTAGCCTAGGGTAAAATTCTGCACTCACTAGGCTGTAATCCTACCTCTACTAGAGGTTAGCACTTAAAATTAATACACATTATATATATATACAATCATACACACTAATGATTTGAGTGATAAACCAGTGTCACTAGAAGTACCTTTAGGTTAGCTCTTCTATATCACCCTAGGATGGTATAGACACTAATTAATCACTCAAAGGTGTAATGATCATAAGTAAATTATTATATATACAACTCAACTCGAGTTGATAAAATTTACACCCAAAATAGGGTCTGCACCATTCATTAATGGTGCTAGGTTGTTCAATATAGAACAACTAGACTATGGTAATGGGACTAGGATGAACAATAAATAGTTCAACTAGTCAATGGTAATATCCTACCCTGTTGTGGGTTGGCAATTAGTAAATATTATACTGTGATCACTAGTGCAATATATATTAAATAATTCTCTATTTTGGAGAAATAATATACACAATTATTCATAATAGCCTCTTAATTGCCTCTATGAAACTTTTAATATTATCTAGAAGTATTAAATATTATTAGTGACCTCGCGAAATAAACTCCACAAAATTCGTGGATAATCTATCGCGAAATTTAACACCACGAAATCCGTGAACAATCTCGCGAAACCACAGCCACTAATTTGGCTGGCTTCAATATTAGCGCTGTCATTTCACAGAATAACACGCCACCAAATCTGTGGGTGTGCATGAAACCGCTGATGAGGCTGATCTGAACTGAGCGGGGCTCGTGAACTCGCTCGAGGCAACGCCGCCGTCTTTGACTGCTGGCCTTTGTATACACTAGTATATTTAATGAATCCACTGGTTAACTGGTTCATCCGGTACTAAGATGACCAAATGTGGGTTCAAAGGACCAAATAATCCGGCTCTGAAGGTCCAAATAATGTGGGAACCGACCTGTGAGATTTATATTTATTTAATTTATATGAATTTATATAGAATTTATATTTACATTAATTTATATACTTCAATAGCAATTTGTATGATGTTAAGTGGACTGTATTTCTGCAATAATCTCACAAATCGATCCTCTACACATTAGGGGGGGTTTATTTTATTGAATTTATATATATGCAGCCAATCAAACTACAGTATTAACTACACATATTGAAGAGGTTCCTTATCTTATTTGTACAGCAGGTCTTAGTCCACCAGGTATAACCAGGATGTAGACACCACATTTTCCCTCGTGTGAGGTAGCTTCCATCACCCTGGTAACTGATGCACAAAGCATGCTTCCTCGTCTTGACCTGTCAAAAGGGCGCTAGCTATAAAGCCAGAATCCTAATATATGACAGCTATATCAGAGAAAACACTGTACATGGAACCATATAGACCTGGGCTTAATTACCTTTAGTATGAGGCGATCTTGTGCTCTAACCGGTCCACCCTATATCAAGTGACAATAATGGCCATAAATGAAAGATAAATGGGTTTCGGCAGAACACTTAACTTGAATTTGTTGACAGCGTGTTGATGATGGTACACCTTTGGTTTCCATAATACTTCGTCCAAGTAAAATTAACAGGAGCCGAATTGCTCCCATGCCTCTGGTCTCAGTATAAACAATGGCTGACCACTCCCCACTACTGACGCTACTGGCCTACATTGTCCAGATGACAGTAAGTGATAGAAGGGTCACATTTACTCTATTTTAATTCTGATAATTAAGTTAATTTATATGAGATGTTTTTATGATGGTAAAGTCCAGAGACTAAAGTATTTAAGAATAATTCCCACCATAATAGGTGGTGAATTTATAACAGTATGTGGAATGATATCCCGTTTTCTATAGACGGAAATTCCACTACAATTACATTTTTTATGGGTAACTTGTTTATACAATACAGCAGCAATTATTATCTGTCTGTATGATATTATTAAATGGTGTCGGATTTTCCGACAAGGTTTCTGCAGAGTTTGTTACTAGGCTATAAGATTACTTTTATTTCACTACGGGTGTACAATTTAAGTTGTTTCGTGTACTTTGAGTTAGCCACGGCTATGTTATACATTTGTTAAGACTTACTTAGAAGCCTGTTTTCTGCGGTTGGAAGAAAACGCTCACTGAGTGGGGGACTTGTTTATTTTATAATAATAATAATTAATTATTTAAACAAATAATTAATTAATATTAGTCATAATTAATGATTTAATAATTGATAATCCTTAAATGAAGCCTAGTAGCTCATTATAACGAATAAATAGATGATTAAAGTGGAATTAATTATGGTGACTAATAATGATTAGTGAATAACCATAAATTATTATACAGAAATAAAATTATTGGATAGCTGTTTTAATGATTAAATCAAATACAATGAAGAGAAATCTCGTATTCTTGGCTTATCACTTTGGGGGTTCCGTCGGAGCACCCCCAATCCCGTGAGGGCCAGCGCCGCGGAACCCCCACCCCCGAATTACAAGCCTGTTTTACTTCTGCAGAATTATTTATCCTGTACTTCTACGTAATAAATTACGCCCCCATACTGTTGGTGTCTTCCTTCCCCTGATCAGAAAAATCCTTTCCCTTAAAACCATGTCTAGTGCCCTTGAAGAGATATTTATTTATTTACTTATTTATTTATTTATTTATATATATACAAGAAAGTACATTGGGATTGTGAGGATACATAGGATAGTAATTACAATCTTGTAAAGCCACTAGTATGCGCAGTGTTTCGGGCAGGTCCTTAATCTAAGAAAATTTTAAGTAGGTAAATACTTGCAAAATTTATAAAAATGATAACAGTTACATAGCAAGAAAAAAAATAAAAGATAAGAGAAAAATTGTAGGTATATTAGAGCACATAGATAGCTCAGATTGATTGCAATGACAGCTTGAATGGTAGTTTAAAAAAAATTAGTAGGCACAATACAGCATATGGCTAGCTAGATACCTACAGCATATGGCTATGCTAGCTAGCATATGGCTAGCTAGCTACAGCATATGGCTAGCTAGCTACAGCATATGGCTAGACACCAAAGTTAATTTACAAAAAAGCCTCCAGATCTTTAGCCCCTGCTGTTGCATTGCTCTTCAACAAGTCACTTGAACTCCAAACCTTTCCAGATATTCTAAAAAAAACGAGAGTAACCCCTGTCCATAAATGTGGGGATCTCACTGATGTTAACAACTACAGTCCTATATCAATTCTGCTAAACTTGTCAAAAATATTTGAAAAACTAATCTACAAGCAGCTTTACTCTTATCTAGCCAAACACAATATACTGAGCTCTAGTCAATATGACTTCAGACCCCCAAAAAAGCACTAACGATGCACTTATTAGTATGATTAACTTGATACATGCAGCTCTTGATAAAAAATTTTGATTTTTGATTTGATTTTGAAAGAAAATCTTGATTTTCCCATACAGTTTTGATATTCCTAGAGTACGACTTAATCAAACCAGAAATGCTCTACAAATCAAGGGGCCCAGAATGTGGAATGACCTTCCCAACCATGTTAAAGACTGTACCTCTCTCAACCAGTTTAAGTTAAAAACGAAGCTATACCTAATAAATTCCCTGTAACCCACCTTACCCCTCTGTTGTCAACCCACGTATGTTTTTTTGTTTTTTTTTTTGTTTTTCAAATCAACGCTGTTTGAATGTAATTTTCTGTAATAATTTGTAATTGTATTTGTGCTGCTTTTTCAACAATGTTCCCCCCTCTTTTACCTCTATTTTTATTTGTACTCAACACATCTTATTCTTTTTACCCATTAGTTTTAAGCTTTAGTCATTAATGTTTTTCCTGCCCGAAACGCTTTGCATAATAGTGGCTTTAGGCATTGTATGTACTAGCTCTATCTATAAAGCCAACAAACTTTGTAAAATCTCTTTATGTATGTACCTTACCTAAATAAAAATTATTATTATTATTATTATAAATGAGTTCCCTGTGGGGTTATTTGTGGACCTGCGGAAGGCTTTTGACACTGTCGACCACCAAAACCTTCTTCTTAAATTACATCATTATGGAGTCAGAGGACACTCCCTGCAATACCTCAAATCTTACCTTACTGACAGGCTCCAGTATGTTTCTGTGAATAATTCAATTTCTCCCACCCTTCCCATTAACATTGGTGTTCCTCAGCGCAGCATACTTGGCCCTCTCCTCTTTCTCATTTACATTAATGACCTTCCAAATGTCTCCCAACACCTCAAACCAATTATATAAATAAATATATAAATAAATATAAATATGTTTATTCAGGTAAGGTACATACATACATACATACAAGTGATGTTACATTAATGGATTGATATATAGATAGAGCTAGTACATACAATGCCTAAAGCCACTATAACGCAATGCGTTTCGGGCAAGAAAAACATTAATATCTAGAACTTAATACTAATTGAGCAAAAAGGAAAAAAAAGTGTTGAGAACAAATACAAATAAAGATAAAAAAAAAAGGGGAACATGACTGAAAAAGCAGCACAAATACAATAGGATACAATTCTATTTGCTGACGACACAACCTTCATTTACTCTAGTCCTGACCCCCTTGCTCTAAATGTCACAGTGAATATTGAGCTAAATTTATTTATTTATTGATTTATTTATTTACATACAATACATACATACATACAATGCCTAAAGCCACTATTACGCAAAGCGTTTCGGGCAGGAAAAAACACTAATGACTAAAGCTTAAAACTAATGGGTAAAAAGAATAAAATGTGTTGAGTACAAATAAAAATAGAGGTAAAAGAGGGGGGAACATTGTTGAAAAAGCAGCACAAATACAATTACAAATTATTACAGAAAATTACATTCAAACAGCGTTAAATTGAAAAAAAAACAATAAAAAAAAACATACATGGGTTGACAACAGAGGGGTAAGGTAGGTTACAGGGAATTTATTAGGTATAGCTTCGTTTTTAACTTAAACTGGTTGAGAGAGGTACAGTCTTTAACATGGTTGGGAAGGTCATTCCACATTCTACATTCTAGGCCCCTTGATTTGTAGAGCATTTCTGGTTTGATTAAGTCGTACTCAAGGAATATCAAAACTGTATTTATTTCTGGTGTGGTGCTCATGGGTTCTGTTACAACCTTCTATGAAGCTTTTGAGATCAGGATTGGCATTATAGTTTAGCGTTTTATATATGTATAATACACATGAGAGAATGTGCAGTGACTTAATTTCTAACATATTCAGAGATTTGAGTAGGGGTACCGAGTGATGTCTGGGGCCAGAATTGGATATTGTCCTTATAGCAGCTTTGTGTTGAGTAATTAGAGGACGTAAGTGATTTTGGGTAGTAGAGCCCCAAGCACAAATACCATAGTTGAGATATGGATAGATTTATTTATATATATACAAGAAGGTACATTGGGTTTGTGAGAATACATTGGATAGTACAGTATTTACATTCTTGTAAAGCCACTAGTACGCGCAGCGTTTCGGGCAGGTCCTTAATCTAGCAGATAATTTTAAGTAGGTAATTTCAATCAGAATTGATAAATGAAAGATACATTTCAAGAGAAAAATGAGATGAGAGAGATAAGTAAGTATATTAAAGCACATTGTTATATTAACGCTCTGATTGAATACATTGACAGCTTGATTAGTAATTTAAACAAGATTAATAGACACCATACAGCAGATTGACAGCACATATAAGACAGCAATGATTACAATGGTAAAGATGTTCAGAATGGGTACATAAAGATTGGGAGACTGGGTAGCAAAAGATACAGATGAACAAGATTTATAAACACCATACAATAGAATGGCAGCACATATAAGAAAACAGCAATGATCTCAATGGTAAAGATGTTCAAATTGGGAACATAAAGGTTGGGAGATTGGGTAGCAATAGATACAGTGCAATTTTAAGGCAAAAAGTGAAAAACTATGAAGATGAAATTAGGTACTTTTTAGTACTGATTTTGAATGATGTAAAAGTTGGACAGCTTTTCAATTCAGTAGGGAGTGAGTTTCATAAACTGGGTCCCTTAATTTGCAAAGAGTGTTTACACAAATTAAGTTTAACTCTGGGGATATCGAAGAGATATTTATTTCTGGTGTGGTGATAATGGGTCCTATTACATCTGTCCAGGAAGAGTTTCAGACAAAGATTTGCATTTAAGAACAGGGTTTTGTAAATGTAGTTGACACAAGAGAATTTGTGGAGTGAGATTATGTTTAGCATGTTTAGGGAGTTAAACAAGGGGGCTGTGTGTTGTCTGAAAGCAGAATTTGATATTATTCTGATAGCAGATTTTTGCTGGGTGATGATGGACTTGAGGTGGTTTGCAGTGGTTGAACCCCATGCACAGATACCATAGTTGAGATAGGGATAGATTAGTGCATAATATAGAGAGATGAGAGCAGAGTTAGGAACATAATATCTGATTTTGGAGAGTATACCAACTGTTTTAGAGACTTTCTTAGTTATGTGTTGTATGTGGGTACTGAAATTGAGTCTCTTGTCTAGGAATATGCCAAGAAACTTTCCATCATTTTTATTGCTAATGTTTACATTGTCAATCTGAAGCTGAATTGCATTTGTAGATTTGCTTCCAAATAGGATGTAGTAGGTCTTTTCTATGTTAAGTGTTAGTTTGTTGGTTGACATCCATAGGTGAACTTTTTTTAGTTCATTATTAACAACATCATTTAGTATATGTGGGTTGGGGTTGGAGTAAATGAGGGTAGTATCATCAGCAAACAAAATAGGTTTCAGAATGTTAAATAAAGTCCATCTTTGGCTAACTGCCAACAAACTCACCCTCAACATTGACAAAACTTTCCGTATTTTGATTGGCAATAAATCCTCAAATCAAATAAATCTCAGGATAAATAATACCCAAATTTGTAACACGTAGATGGCAAATTCCTTGGCGTTCTCATAGACCCAAAGCTGAATTTCCAGGGACACATATTCTAAATATATCAAAAAAGTTTCAAAAACTGTTGGCATTCTTTCTAAGATCAGATATTATGTACCTCGCCCTGCCCTGGTGACGCTGTATTACTCTTTCGTCTATCCTTATCTCAACTATGGTATTTGTGCTTGGGGTTCTACTACCCAAAATCATTTACGTCCTCTAATTACCCAACACAAAGCTGCTATTAGGACAATATCCAACTCTTGCCCCAGACATCACTCGGTACCCTTACTCAACTCTCTGAATATGTTAGATATTAAGTCACTGCACATCCTCTCATGTGTATTATATATATATAAAACGCTGAACTGTAATGCCAATCCTGACCTTAAAAGCTTCATTGAAGGTGTAACAGAATCCATGAGCACCACACCAGAAAAAAATAAAAAAAATAAAATAAAATAAAATGTTTATTTAGGTAAGGTACATACATACAATAAATTTTTACAAAGATTGGTTGACTTATAGGTAGAGCTAGTACATACAATGCCTAAAGCCACTATTACGCAAAGCGTTTCGGGCATGATAAACTTAAATGACAAGCTTAATACTAATTGAGCATAATGAGTAGAATGAAAACAAGAAATGAAAACATAAATGAAAAAGCAGCACAAATACAATTATGTCGACAAACAGCGCTCTTTAAAGAAAAAGAGACATTGGTTGACAATAGAAGGGTAAGGTAGGTTACAGGGAATTTATTAGGTATAGCTTCGTTTTTAACTTAAACTGGTTGAGAGAGGTACAGTCTTTAACATGGTTGGGAAGGTCATTCCACATTATGGGCCCCTTAATTTGTAGAGCATTTCTAGTTTGATTAAGTCGTACTCTAGGAATATCAAAACTGTATTTATTTCTGGTGTGGTGCTCATGGGTTCTGTTACAACCTTCTATGAAGCTTTTGAGATCAGGATTGGCATTATAGTTTAGCGTTTTATATATGTATAATACACATGAGAGAATGTGCAGTGACTTAATTTCTAACATATTCAGAGATTTGAGTAGGGGTACCGAGTGATGTCTGGGGCCAGAATTGGATATTGTCCTTATAGCAGCTTTGTGTTGAGTAATTAGAGGACGTAAGTGATTTTGGGTAGTAGAGCCCCAAGCACAAATACCATAGTTGAGATATGGATAGATTTATTTATATATATACAAGAAGGTACATTGGGTTTGTGAGAATACATTGGATAGTACAGTATTTACATTCTTGTAAAGCCACTAGTACGCGCAGCGTTTCGGGCAGGTCCTTAATCTAGCAGATAATTTTAAGTAGGTAATTTCAATCAGAATTGATAAATGAAAGATACATTTCAAGAGAAAAATGAGATGAGAGAGATAAGTAAGTATATTAAAGCACATTGTTATATTAACGCTCTGATTGAATACATTGACAGCTTGATTAGTAATTTAAACAAGATTAATAGACACCATACAGCAGATTGACAGCACATATAAGACAGCAATGATTACAATGGTAAAGATGTTCAGAATGGGTACATAAAGATTGGGAGACTGGGTAGCAAAAGATACAGATGAACAAGATTTATAAACACCATACAATAGAATGGCAGCACATATAAGAAAACAGCAATGATCTCAATGGTAAAGATGTTCAAATTGGGAACATAAAGGTTGGGAGATTGGGTAGCAATAGATACAGTGCAATTTTAAGGCAAAAAGTGAAAAACTATGAAGATGAAATTAGGTACTTTTTAGTACTGATTTTGAATGATGTAAAAGTTGGACAGCTTTTCAATTCAGTAGGGAGTGAGTTCCATAAACTGGGTCCCTTAATTTGCAAAGAGTGTTTACACAAATTAAGTTTAACTCTGGGGATATCGAAGAGATATTTATTTCTGGTGTGGTGATAATGGGTCCTATTACATCTGTCCAGGAAGAGTTTCAGACAAAGATTTGCATTTAAGAACAGGGTTTTGTAAATGTAGTTGACACAAGAGAATTTGTGGAGTGAGATTATGTTTAGCATGTTTAGGGAGTTAAACAAGGGGGCTGTGTGTTGTCTGAAAGCAGAATTTGATATTATTCTGATAGCAGATTTTTGCTGGGTGATGATGGACTTGAGGTGGTTTGCAGTGGTTGAACCCCATGCACAGATACCATAGTTGAGATAGGGATAGATTAGTGCATAATATAGAGAGATGAGAGCAGAGTTAGGAACATAATATCTAATTTTGGAGAGTATACCAACTGTTTTAGAGACTTTCTTAGTTATGTGTTGTATGTGGGTACTGAAATTGAGTCTCTTGTCTAGGAATATGCCAAGAAACTTTCCATCATTTTTATTGCTAATGTTTACATTGTCAATCTGAAGCTGAATTGCATTTGTAGATTTGCTTCCAAATAGGATGTAGTAGGTCTTTTCTATGTTAAGTGTTAGTTTGTTGGTTGACATCCATAGGTGAACTTTTTTTAGTTCATTATTAACAACATCATTTAGTATATGTGGGTTGGGGTTGGAGTAAATGAGGGTAGTATCATCAGCAAACAAAATAGGTTTCAGAATGTTAAATAAAGTCCATCTTTGGCTAACTGCCAACAAACTCACCCTCAACATTGACAAAACTTTCCGTATTTTGATTGGCAATAAATCCTCAAATCAAATAAATCTCAGGATAAATAATACCCAAATTTGTAACACGTAGATGGCAAATTCCTTGGCGTTCTCATAGACCCAAAGCTGAATTTCCAGGGACACATATTCTAAATATATCAAAAAAGTTTCAAAAACTGTTGGCATTCTTTCTAAGATCAGATATTATGTACCTCGCCCTGCCCTGGTGACGCTGTATTACTCTTTCGTCTATCCTTATCTCAACTATGGTATTTGTGCTTGGGGTTCTACTACCCAAAATCATTTACGTCCTCTAATTACCCAACACAAAGCTGCTATTAGGACAATATCCAACTCTTGCCCCAGACATCACTCGGTACCCTTACTCAACTCTCTGAATATGTTAGATATTAAGTCACTGCACATCCTCTCATGTGTATTATATATATATAAAACGCTGAACTGTAATGCCAATCCTGACCTTAAAAGCTTCATTGAAGGTGTAACAGAATCCATGAGCACCACACCAGAAAAAAATAAAAAAAATAAAATAAAATAAAATGTTTATTTAGGTAAGGTACATACATACAATAAATTTTTACAAAGATTGGTTGACTTATAGGTAGAGCTAGTACATACAATGCCTAAAGCCACTATTACGCAAAGCGTTTCGGGCATGATAAACTTAAATGACAAGCTTAATACTAATTGAGCATAATGAGTAGAATGAAAACAAGAAATGAAAACATAAATGAAAAAGCAGCACAAATACAATTATGTCGACAAACAGCGCTCTTTAAAGAAAAAGAGACATTGGTTGACAATAGAAGGGTAAGGTAGGTTACAGGGAATTTATTAGGTATAGCTTCGTTTTTAACTTAAACTGGTTGAGAGAGGTACAGTCTTTAACATGGTTGGGAAGGTCATTCCACATTATGGGCCCCTTGATTTGTAGAGCATTTCTAGTTTGATTAAGTCGTACTCTAGGAATATCAAAACTGTATTTATTTCTGTTGTGGTGCTCATGGGTTCTGTTACAACCTTCTATGAAGCTTTTGAGATCAGGATTGGCATTATAGTTTAGCGATTTTTATTATTTTATTTTTTATTTTTATTTATATATATACAAGAAGGTACATTGGGTTTGTGAGAATATATTGGATAGTACAGTAATTACATTCTTGTAAAGCCACTAGTACGCGCAGCGTTTCGGGCAGGTCCTTAATCTAGCAGGTAATTTTAAGTAGGTAAGTTCAATCAGAATTGATAAATGAAAGATACATTATGAGAGAAAAATGAGATGAGAGAGATAAGTAAGTATATTACAGCACATTGTTATATTAAAGCTCTGATTGATTACATTGACAGCTTGATTAGTAATTTAAGCAAGATTAATAGACACCATACAGCAGATTGACAGCACATATAAGACAGCAATGATCACAATGGTAAAGATGTTCAGAATGGGTACATAAAGATTGGGAGACTGGGTAGCAAAAGATACAGATAAACAAGATTTATAAACACCATACAATAGAATGGCAGCACATATAAGAAAACAGCAATGATCTCAATGGTAAAGATGTTCAAATTGGGAACAAAAAGGTTGGGAGATTGGGTAGCAATAGATACAGTGCAATTTTAAGGCAAAAAGAGAAAAACTATGAAGATGAAATTAGGTACTTTTTAGTATTGATTTTGATTGATGTAAAAGTTGGACAGCTTTTCAATTCAGTAGGGAGTGAGTTCCATAAACTGGGTCCCTTAATTTGCATAGAGTGTTTACACAAATTAAGTTTAACTCTGGGGATATCGAAGAGATATTTATTTCTATTGTGGTGATAATGGGTCCTATTACATCTGTCCAGGAAGAGTTTCAGACAATGATTTGCATTTAAGAATAGGGTTTTGTAAATGTAGTTGACACAAGAGAATTTGTGGAGTGAGATTATGTTTAGCATGTTTAGGGAGTTAAACAAGGGGGCTGTATGTTGTCTGAAAGCAGAATTTGATATTATTCTGATAGCAGATTTTTGCTGGGTGATGATGGACTTGAGGTGGTTTGCAGTGGTTGAACCCCATGCACAGATACCATAGTTGAGATAGGGATAGATTAGTGCATAATATAGAGAGATGAGAGCAGAGTTAGGAACATAATATCTGATTTTGGAGAGTATACCAACTGTTTTAGAGACTTTCTTAGTTATGTGTTGTATGTGGGTACTGAAGTTGAGTCTCTTGTCTAGGAATATGCCAAGAAACTTTCCATCATTTTTATTGCTAATGTTTACATTGTCAATCTGAAGCTGAATTGCATTTGTAGATTTGCTTCCAAATAGGATGTAGTAGGTCTTTTCTATGTTAAGTGTTAGTTTGTTGGTTGACATCCATAAGTGGACTTTTTTAGTTCATTATTAACAACATCATTTAGTGTATGTGGGTTGGGGTTGGAGTAAATGAGGGTAGTATCATCAGCAAACAAAATAGGTTTCAGAATGTTAGAGACATTAGGCAGATCATTAATGTATATATATAATGTCTTTTTTTGATATGTTTAGGGACACATTCTAAACATATCAAAAAAAGTTTCAAAAACTGTGGGCATTCTTTCTAAGATCAGATATTATGTACCACGCCCTGCCCTGGTGACGCTATATTACTCCCTTATCTATCCATATCTCAACTATGGTATTTGTGCTTGGGGCTCTACTACCCAAAATCACTTACGTCCTATAATTACTCAACACAAAGCTGCTATTAGGACAATATCCAATTCTGGCCCCAGACATCACTCGGTACCCCTACTCAAATCCCTGAATATGTTAGACATTAAGTCACTGCACATTCTCTCATGTGTATTATACATATATAAAACGCTGAACTGTAATGTCAATCCTGATCTCAAAAGCTTCATAGAAGGTTGTAACAGAACCCATGAGCACCACACCAGAAATAAATACAGTTTTGATATTCCTAGAGTACGACTTAATCAAACCAGAAATGCTCTACAAATCAAGGGGCCCAGGATGTGGAATGACCTTCCCAACTATGTTAAAGACAGTACCTCTCTCAACCAGTTTAAGTTAAAAACGAAGCTATACCTAATAAATTCCCTGTAACCTACCTTACCTCTCTATTGTCAACCCATGTATGTTTTTTGTTTTTTTTGTTTTGTTTTTCAAATCAACGCTGTTTTAATGTAATTTTCTGTAATAATTTGTAATTGTATTTGTGCTGTTTTTTCAACAATGTTCCCCCCTCTTTTACCTCTTTTTTTATTTGTACTCAACGCATTTTTTTCTTTTTACCCATTAGTTTTAAGCTTTAGTCAGTAGTGTTTTTTCCTGCCCGAAACGCTTTGCGTAATAGTGGCTTTAGGCATTGTATGTACTAGCTCTTATCTATAAAGCCAACAAACTTTGTAAAATCTCTTTATGTATGTACCTTTGCCTAAATAAAAATTATTATTATTATTATTATTATTATAAGAAATAGTAGGGGTCCCAAGATGCTGCCCTGAGGCACTCCAATGGTTATTGGTAGAATGGGAGAGATTATATTATTGATGGCTACACATTGGTGTCTATCACTAAGATAGGATTGGATATAGTCCAGTGCATGGCCTCGGATTCCATAATGATGGAGTTTACATAAGAGGTAATCGTGATTAACAGTATCAAAGGCCTTTCTCAGGTCAATGAAGAGTCCAATTGGAAACTCATTTTTGTCAAGGGCAGAGTAAATTATATCAAGGAGACTAATAATTGCATCGTTGGTACTCTTTTGAGAGCGGAAGCCAAACTGACAGGGGCTAAGAATGTCGAATTTTTCGAGATAGGAGTAGAGCTGTTTGTAGATAATTTTTTCAAATATTTTTGATAGTATGGGTAGGTTCGATATTGGTCTGTAGTTGTTTATGTCTGACGGATTACCTCCTTTATGAACTGGCGTTACTCTTGCGTTTTTAAGGATATCAGGGAAGGTATGACACTCAAGGGATTTGTTGAACAGCAAAGCTATAGGTGGTGCAAGGGCATGGGAGGCGGTCTTGTATACAATGGATGGGATTTCACTGATGTTCCCAGCTTTGGTTTTTAGTGAGTGTATGATGGACACAACATCTGACGGGCTGACTGGTGAGAGGAGAAGAGAGTTTGGATAGCTGCCTGAGAGATATGTGTTGATATAATAATAATAATAATAATAATAATAATTTTTATTTAGGCAAAGGTACATACACAAAGAGATTTTACAAAGTTTGTTGGCTTTATAGATAAGAGCTAGTACATACAATGCCTAAAGCCACTATTACGCAAAGCGTTTCGGGCAGGAAAAAACACTACTGACTAAAGCTTAAAACTAATGGGTAAAAAGAAAAAAATGCGTTGAGTACAAATAAAAATAGAGGTAAAAGAGGGGGGAACATTGTTGAAAAAACAGCACAAATACAATTACAAATTATTACAGAAAATTACATTAAAACAGCGTTGATTTGTAAAACAAAACAAAAAAAACAAAAAACATACATGGGTTGACAATAGAGAGGTAAGGTAGGTTACAGGGAATTTATTAGGTATAGCTTCGTTTTTAACTTAAACTGGTTGAGAGAGGTACTGTCTTTAACATGGTTGGGAAGGTCATTCCACATCCTGGGCCCCTTGATTTGTAGAGCATTTCTGGTTTGATTAAGTCGTACTCTAGGAATATCAAAACTGTATTTATTTCTAATGTGGTGCTCATGGGTTCTGTTACAACCTTCTATGAAGCTTTTGAGATCAGGATTGGCATTACAATTTAGCGTTTTGTATATGTATAGTACACATGAGAGAATGTGCAGTGACTTAATGTCTAACATATTCAGGGATTTGAAAAGGGGTACCGAGTGATGTCTGGGGCCAGAATTGGATATTGTCCTAATAGCAGCTTTGTGTTGAGTAATCAGAGGACGTAAGTGATTTTGGGTAGTAGAGCCCCAAGCACAAATACCATAGTTGAGATATGGATAGATAAGGGAGTAATAGAGAGTCACCAGGGCAGGGCGTGGTACATAATATCTGATCTTAGAAAGAATGCCCACAGTTTTTGATACTTTTTTTGATATGTTTAGAATGTGTCCCTGGAAATTCAGCTTGTGGTCAATGAGAATGCCAAGGAATTTGCCATCTAATTTGTTACAAATTTGGGTATTGTTTATTTTGAGATTTATTTGATTAGAGGATTTATTGCCAAACAGAATATAGAAAGTTTTGTCAATGTTAAGGGTGAGTTTGTTGGCAGTTAGCCACAGATGGACTTTATTTAGCTCAGTATTTACTGTGGCATTTAGAGCAAGGGGATCAGGACTGGAGTAAATGAAGGTTGTGTCGTCAGCAAATAGGATTGGTTTGAGGTGTTGGGAGGCATTTGGAAGGTCATTAATGTAGATGAGAAAAAGGAGAGGGCCAAGTATGCTGCCCTGGGGAACACCAATGTTGATGGGTAGGGTGGGAGAAATTGTATTATTCACAGAAACACATTGGAGCCTGTCAGTAAGGTAGGATTTGAGGTATTGTAGGGAGTGTCCTCTAACACCATAATGATGTAATTTAAGAAGAAGGTTTTGGTGGTTGACAGTATCGAAAGCTTTACGCAGGTCCACAAATAACCCAACAGGGAACTCATTTTTATCAAGAGCTGTATGAATCGAGTTAAGCATACTAATAAGTGCATCGTTAGTGCTTTTTTTGGGCCTGAAGCCATATTGGCAAGGGCTAAGTATATTGAGTTTGGCTAGATATGAGTAAAGCTGCTTATAGATTAGTTTTTCAAAATTTTTTGACAAGTTTGGCAGGATTGATATAGGTCTGTAGTTGTTAACATCTGTGAGATCACCACATTTGTGGACAGGCGTTACTCTCGCTTTTTTTAGAATATCTGGAAAGGTTTGGAGTTCAAGTGACTTATTGAAGAGCAAAGCAATAGCAGGGGCTAAAGATCTGGAGGCTTTTTTGTAGATTAAAGTTGGTATCTCCTCAAGGGTACCAGACTTGGTTTTAAGGGAAAGGATTATCTCATTGACGTCAATGGAATTAATAGGCTTTAGGTACAGAGACTGGGGATAGTTCCCTGTAAGATAGTCCTTAATGTCAGTACTGGAAGATGGAATATCATTAGCAAGGGATGAACCAATGGAAGAGAAGAACCTATTGAACTCAATAGCAGAATCAGAGGCTGAAAGCTGACCATCGTTATTAGACAGGAGAGTCGGTTTGTTATTTAAAGACTTCTTTGATCCCAATATTTGTGAAATTGTTCTCCATGTTTGTTTAATGTTGCTCTTTATTTGGGTAAATTTATCTTCGTAGTATTTAGTTTTGGCTCGTCTAATTATCTTAGATAGCAATAATGCGTAATTCTTTGAGAATTCTTTGGAGACAATCCCTAACCTATACTTTTTCTCAAGGTCATGTTTTTTATTAATAGATTTAAGTATTCCCTTTGTAAGCCAGGGATTGTTAAGCCTTTTGGTTGTGACTTGTTTTGTAAGCATAGTACAGTGGGTATTATAAAGGCTAAGAGTTATTTGAAGAAAAGATTGAACTGCTAGGTTGATGTTCTCTATGTTACCAACTCGGACTCCCAGTTGACATTATCAGTAGCAGTTATAAAATTGTCTATAGCAGTTTCATTGTGTAGTCTAAAACGTATCTCTCTTATGTGTCTGAGTCTGTGGGATTTTACTTGCAAGGTTAGCACCAATCGATGAAAAGAAGCTATTAAATTCGTTCGCCATTTCTAAGTCAGATGACAGTGTAAGGCCATCCTTAGAGAGTGTTATCTGGTTGTGGGAGTGTTGTTTAGTTCCCAGGATGTTAGAGATGGTATTCCATGTGCTTTTCATGTTGCCTTTTGCTTCTTTGAATCTAGTCTCATAATATGAAAGTTTTGCTTTTCTTATGATACTGGTAAGCACTGATGAGTACCTTTTAACTACTTCCATTGAAATTAGGCCACTCCTAAATTTCTTTTCGTATTCATGTTTTTTGTTGATTGATTTAATTATGCCACTTGTGAGCCACGGGTTATTTTTTCTTTTATCAGTTACTTGTTTGGTAAGGAGGGGACAGTGAGTGTTGTATATATATGTATATATATGAGTGTTTTATATATGTATAATACACATGAGAGAATGTGCAGTGACTCAATGTCTAACATATTCAGAGATTTGAGTAGGGGTACCGAGTGATGTCTGGGGCCAGAATTGGATATTGTCCTAATAGCAGCTTTGTGTTGAGTAATTAGAGGACGTAAGTGATTTTGGGTAGTAGAGCCCCAAGCACAAATACCATAGTTGAGATAAGGATAGATAAGGGAGTAATAGAGAGTCACCAGGGCAGGGCGTGGTACATAATATCTGATCTTAGAAAGAATGCCCACAGTTTTTGAAACTTTTTTTGATATGTTTAGAATGTGCCCCTGGAAATTCAGCTTGTGGTCAATGAGAATGCCAAGGAATTTGCCATCTAATTTGTTACAAATTTGGGTATTGTTTATTTTGAGATTTATTTGATTAGAGGATTTATTGCCAAACAGAATATAGAAAGTTTTGTCAATGTTAAGGGTGAGTTTGTTGGCAGTTAGCCACAGATGGACTTTATTTAGCTCAGTATTTACTGTGGCATTTAGAGCAAGGGGATCAGGACTGGAGTAAATGAAGGTTGTGTCGTCAGCAAATAGAATTGGTTTGAGGTGTTGGGAGGCATTTGGAAGGTCATTAATGTAGATGAGAAAGAGGAGAGGGCCAAGTATACTGCCCTGGGGAACACCAATGTTGATGGATAGGGTGGGAGAAATTGTATTATTCACAGAAACATATTGGAGCCTGTCAGTAAGGTAGGATTTGAGGTATTGTAGGGAGTGTCCTCTGACTCCATAATGATGTAATTTAAGAAGAAGGTTTTGGTGGTTGACAGTATCGAAAGCTTTACGCAGGTCCACAAATAACCCAACAGGGAACTCATTTTTATCAAGAGCTGTATGAATCGAGTTAAGCATACTAATAAGTGCATCGTTAGTGCTTTTTTTGGGTCTGAAGCCATATTGGCAAGGGCTAAGTATATTGAGTTTGGCTAGATATGAGTAAAGCTGCTTATAGATTAGTTTTTCAAAATTTTTTGACAAGCTTGGCAGGATTGATATAGGTCTGTAGTTGTTAACATCTGTGAGATCACCACATTTGTGGACAGGCGTTACTCCCGCTTTTTTTAGAATATCTGGAAAGGTTTGGAGTTCAAGAGACTTGTTGAAGAGCAAAGCAATAGCAGGGGCTAAAGATCTGGAGGCTTTTTTGTAAATTAAAGTTGATATCTCCTCAAGGGCACCAGACTTGGTTTTAAGGGAAAGGATTATCTCATTGACGTCAGTGGAATTAATAGGCTTTAGGTACAGAGACTGTGGATAGTTACTTGTAAGATAGTCCTTAATGTCAGTACTGGAAGATGGAATATCATTTGCAAGGGATGAACCAATGGAAGAGAAGAACATATTGAACTCAATAGCAGAATCAGAGGCTGAAAGCTGACCATCGTTATTAGACAGGAGAGTCGGTTTGTTATTTAAAGACTTCTTTGATCCCAATATTTGTGAAATTGTACTCCAAGTTTGTTTAATGTTGCTCTCTATTTGGGTAAATTTATCTTCGTAGTATTTAGTTTTGGCTCGTCTAATTATCTTAGATAGCAATAATGAGTAATTCTTTGAGAATTCTTTGGAGACAATTCCTAACCTATACTTCTTACCTTACCTTCTTACCTTAAATACCTTTTTGATATTCCAAGAGTACGAGTAGCTTAGTCAAACTAGAAATGCTCTACAAATCAAGGGACCCAGAATGTGGAATGACCTTCCCAATCATGTACCTTTCTCAACCAGTTTATATCAGGTCAATGGTTTGACCATCAGGTCAAAACCAACGGAAAATTCGCCTGAAGCTGTCTTCCCAGTTCACGAAATCCCATCTAGTCCGGACAGCTGTAACCCAACGGAAGGGATTATACATCAACGAGTGCTTGACTAGGAACAGACAGCAACTCCTCTACCGCCTGCGTCAAATCCGTCAAAAAAACCCAGATGCGATTTATCAGTGCTTCGTTAGAGATGGACTGATAAAGGTGAGAAAAACCGCAGAGGGCAAAATGTTTACAATTACTAAAGAAGAGAACCTCAACACTTTCCTCTCCCAATGTGGTTTGTCTCACCTTATTATCACTCCCAGTGAATTAACTTAATTAACCCCCTGTCAACTAGTGGGGCTAGGTATCCTAAGTCTCCTTGTTTCATTTTCTGACTTAATTTTTAACTTACTCTTAACTAGTCATTTACTGAAATTATTTAATTGAGTGCATTAATAGTTCTTCAGGTCTTATTAATTATACAGTCATAACTGAACTATTTATAGTTAATAATCATTAGCTTAAATTTGCCTATGTTTATTATTCAACTTTTCTTTGATTTCATTTATTACCTAGGTTGCCTAGCCTCGCCATGCTCCCTTACTCCATTGTACCCCTGGCTTTGCCTGCATCTCAAATTGCAAATTGTTACTTACAGTGTACCTGAGAGTACTTGTAAGCAATCTACCTCATTTTTTATTTTTGCTCAATTTGTTTTTGTATTGCTTAGTCTTGTTTTTTGCTCAATTTGTTTTTGTATTGCTTAGTCTTGTTTATATTTTCGTTTTGTATTTCTATATCTTGTGTTTTGTGTAGTCCATGTTTATATGTTTTTTCTTTAATCTCATTTATTACCTAGGTTGCCTAGACTAGCCATACTCCCTTACTCCATTGTACCCCTGTAAGCCCCTTGTAAGCTAACTTTTTTTTTTTTTTTATTCATTTTGTGTTTGTTTTGTACAGTATTGTGTACATTTTTTCCCTATTTTATAGCTTATTTCTACCTTGTTATTTGCCTTTCTTTCCTTGTTTTTCCTGCAATCAGCTTTTTTTATGCAGACAAGTATAGACCCAGAACTAAACCTCTTATCCACTATCTATGACAATCATCACTTTAATGATCTAAATTGCAGATATTTTGCAGCACATGATGTAAACAATGTATTAACTCATAATCACAATATCTCTGTAATCAACTTGAACGTTAGATCCCTAGGTAAACACTTCGATGATGTTAGTGCCTTGATTGAAACTATTGACAACAAATTCTCTTTTATTATACTTACTGAAACGTAGTTGAAAAAGGATACTACTCAACTCTTTAACATGCCTAACTACTCAGCAATTCACAACTGTCGTCAACTTCAGAGAGGTGGTGGCACTGCTCTTTACTACCACCAAGAACTAACATGCTTAAAAGAAATTAGAACTAGAGACTGCTATGGGGAGTATATCTTCGCCAGCTTCAGAGTCAAAGGTGCCGAGTCTGTCCTGTCTGTGGGTGCAGTTTATAGAATTCCTAACACTGATGTGACCGAATTCAACTCAAACCTTAGAAATCTAATACTTGATAACAGACTGAACAAAAACTACCTAATTATCGCAGGGGACTTTAATATTGACCTCTGCGAGCCAGAACACCCTACTGCTGTTAGCTTCCTCAACTGTATGAATTCCTGCTTCCTCATACCCTTAATCACTAGACCTACTAGAATAACTGATAGCACTGCCACGACTCTAGATCACATCTGGACAAACATAACCTCTCCGCTTACTTCAGGTATAATCACCGATAGCACTACAGACCATTACCCCACATTTCTCTTAACTAACATTAGCAAACCACCTCTTGAGTCAAGAGAGATACGTTTTAGACTGCACAATGAAACTGCTATAGACAATTTTATAACTGCTGCTGATAATGTCAACTGGGAGTCCGAGTTAGGTAACATAGAGGACATCAACCTTGCAGTGCAATCTTTTCTTCAAAAAACTCTTAGCCTTTAAAATACCCACTGTCCTATGCTTACAAAACAAGTCACAACCAAAAGGCTCAACAATCCCTGGCTTACAAAGGAAATACTTAAATCTATTAATAAAAAACATGACCTTGAGAAGAAGTATAGGTTAGGAATTGTCTCCAAAGAATTCTCAAAGAATTACTCATTATTGCTATCTAAGATAATTAGACGAGCCAAAACTAAATACTACGAAGATAAATTTACCCAAATAAAGAGCAACATTAAACAAACTTGGAGTACAATTTCACAAATATTGGGATCAAAGAAGTCTTTAAATAACAAACCGACTCTACTGTCTAATAACGATGGTCAGCTTTCAGCCTCTGATTCTGCTATTGAGTTCAATAGGTTCTTCTCTTCCATTGGTTCATCCCTTGCAAATGATATTCCATCTTCCAGTACTGACATTAAGGACTATCTTACAGGTAACTATCCACAGTCTCTGTACCTAAAGCCTATTAATTCCACTGACGTCAATGAGATAATCCTTTCCCTTAAAACCAAGTCTGGTACCCTTGAGGAGATACCATCTTTAATTTACAAAAAAGCCTCCAGATCTTTAGCCCCGGCTATATATTGCTTTGCTCTTCAACAAGTCACTTGAACTCCAAACCTTTCCAGATATTCTAAAAAAAGCGAGAGTAACGCCTGTCCACAAATGTGGTGATCTCACAATGTTAACAACTACAGACCTATATCAATCCTGCCAAACTTGTCAAAAATTTTTGAAAAACTAATCTATAAGCAGCTTTATATATATATATTAATAATTTTATTTAGGTAAGATACATGCATACAATAAATTTTTACAAAGATTGGTTGACTTATAGGTAGAGCTAGTACATACAATGCCTAAAGCCACTATTACGCAAAGCGTTTCGGGCATGATAAACTTAAATGACAAGCTTAATACTAATTGAGCATAATGAGTAGAATGAAAACAAGAAATGAAAACATAGATGAAAAAGCAGCACAAATACAATTATGTTGACAAACAGCGCTCTTTAAAGAAAAGCAGACATTGGTTGACAATAGAAGAGTAAGGTAGGTTACAGGGAATTTATTAGGTATAGCTTCGTTTTTAACTTAAACTGGTTGAGAGAGGTACAGTCTTTAACATGGTTGGGAAGGTCATTTCACATTCTGGGCCCCTTGATTTGTAGAGCATTTCTAGTTTGATTAAGTCGTACTCTAGGAATATCAAAACTGTTTTTATTTCTGATGTGGTGCTCATGGGTTCTGTTACAACCTTCTATGAAGCTTTTGAGATCAGGATTGGCATTATAGTATAGCGTTTTATATATGTATAATACACATGAGAGAATGTGCAGTGACTTAATGTCTAACATATTCAGAGATTTGAGTAGGGGTACCGAGTGATGTCTGGGGCCAGAATTGGATATTGTCCTAATAGCAGCTTTGTGTTGAGTAATCAGAGGACGTAAGTGATTTTGGGTAGTAGAGCCCCAAGCACAAATACCATAGTTGAGATATGGATAGATAAGGGAGTAATAGAGAGTCACCAGGGCAGGGCGTGGTACATAATATCTGATCTTAGAAAGAATGCCCACAGTTTTTGAAACCTTTTTTGATATGTTTAGTATGTGTCCCTGGAAATTCAGCTTGTGGTCAATGAGAATGCCAAGGAATTTGCCATCTAATTTGTTACAAATTTGGGTATTGTTTATTTTGAGATTTATTTGATTAGAGGATTTATTGCCAAACAGAATATAGAAAGTTTTGTCAATGTTAAGGGTGAATTTGTTTTCAGTTAGCCACAGATGGACTTTATTTAGCTCAGTATTTACTGTGGCATTTAGAGCAAGGGGGTCAGGACTGGAGTAAATGAAGGTTGTGTCATCAGCAAATAGAATTGGTTTGAGGTGTTGGGAGGCATTTGGAAGGTCATTAATGTAGATGAGAAAGAGGAGAGGGCCAAGTATGCTGCCCTGGGGAACACCAATGTTGATGGGTAGGGTGGGAGAAATTGTATTATTCACATAAACAAATTGGAGCCTGTCAGTAAGGTAGGATTTGAGGTATTGTAGGGAGTGTCCTCTGACTCCATAATGATGTAATTTAAGAAGAAGGTTTTGGTGGTTGACAGTATCAAAAGCTTTACGCAGGTCCACAAATAACCCAACAGGGAACTCATTCTTATCAAGAGCTGTATGAATCGAGTTAAGCATACTAATAAGTGCATCGTTAGTGCTTTTTTTGGGTCTGAAGCCATATTGGCAAGGGCTAAGTATATTGAGTTTGGCTAGATATGAGTAAAGCTGCTTATAGATTAGTTTTTCAAAATTTTTTGACAAGTTTGGCAGGATTGATATAGGTTTGTAGTTGTTATAACATCTGTGAGATCACCACATTTGTGGACAGGCGTTACTCTCGCTTTTTTTAGAATATCTGGAAAGGTTTGGAGTTCAAGTGACTTGTTGAAGAGCAATGCAATAGCAGGGGCTAAAGATCTGGAGGCTTTTTTGTAAATTAAAATTGGTATCTCCTCAAGGGCACTAGACTTGGTTTTTTTCAGGTATTCAGGTAAGGTATATACATACAAGTGATGTTACATTAATGGATTGATATATAGATAGAGCTAGTACATACAATGCCTAAAGCCACTATTACGCAATGCGTTTCGGGCAAGAAAAACATTAATATCTAGAACTTAATACTAATTGAGCATAAAGAATAAAAAGTGTTGAGAACAAATACAAATAAAGATAAAAAAAGGGGGGAACATGACTGAAAAAGCAGCACAAATACAATAGGTTGACAGTGTTGATTAAAAAAAAGAAAATAACAGACATGGGTTGACAATAGAGGAGTGAGGTAGGTTACAGGGAATTTATTAGGTAGTGTTTAGTTTTTATCTTAAACTGGTTGAGACAGGTACAGTCTTTAACATGGTTGGGAAGGTCATTCCACATTCTGGGCCCCTTGATTTGTAGAGCATTTCTAGTTTGATTAAGTCGTACTCTAGGAATATCAAAACTGTATTTATTTCTGGTGTGGTGCTCATGGGTTCTGTTACAACTTTCTATGAAGCTTTTGAGATCAGGATTGGCATTATAGTTCAGCGTTTTATATATGTATAATACACATGAGAGAATGTGCAGTGACTTAATGTCTAACATATTCAGAGATTTGAGTAGGGGTACCGAGTGATGCCTGGGGCCAGAGTTATACAATACAATAATACAATACAATTTTATTTAGGAAAGGTACATACATACAATAAATTTAGTATTAAGTTTTAGTCTTTAGTGTTTTTCCTGCCCGAAACGCTTTGCGTAATAGTGGCTTTAGGCATTATTTGCACTAGCTCTAACTATAAATTAATCAATATTTGTATCACCACTTGTATGTATGTACTTTACCTGAATAAACATTTGAATTTTGAATTCGAATGTCTACCCAAATGTCAACCCATGTCTTACTACTTTAAACAATGTCTTACTATTTTTAAACAATGCTGTTTATTGACCAAATTGTATAATTGCTATTTTCTGCCATGTCCCCCCCTTTTTTTATTTTTATTTTTTCAACACTATGTATACTTAATGTCAATTAGTATTAAGTTTTAGTATAAGTACTTATTTTAGTCTTTACTAAATTTAGAGTAGTCTTTACTACTCTTTACTTTACTAGAGTAAAGTAGTCTTTACTCTACCCTACTTTACTTTCCTGACTTATCCGAAACGGGGACTGGTCAAGTCGTATACTGCAATTTCGGATACCAGGCTAGAAACAACTTCGTTCACTGAGAAGTTTGTACATACATACCATTCGGTTCGTATATGCGCTGGTTTGTGTTCGCTGTTGTTCTCGTCTGAATAAATACATGGCGCTTGTTCATATAATTAGCGCTTCCATTATTAGAATTATTTAACCATACCCCCTTACAGTTGAAATCTATTTATTTATATACAAGAAGGTACATTGGGTTGCGAGAGTACATAACATATATTAAGAGGTACATTGTAGCAAGATTTGAGATTAAAGGATTTAAGACTAACACGTTTAGAAACAAGACGCCCCCGAAGGAGGCTATTATTTGTTATGCACCCCATACTCAATCAGTAAGTAGTGGAGCAAAACATAGATTACATGGTCATAAAGTCTTAATCAGACCAATTCAATTCTATTTCTTTCTTTATTATGCACCCCATACCTATCCCGTGGGCGGTGGTGTAAAGGATTACAGAGGCACATAATCGGTTCAGGAACTGAACCCTCTAGTTCGTTTAGCTAAGCAAATAACAATTTGTGACGCTAGTTACAAAATTATTAATACTATATATACATGTACACACTCTCATACATACATGTACATATATATATACGTATACATATATACATACACATACATATCTAATCACCTACACAAATACACACATCAATAATCTTTGTGTCACAAGTGATCAACAAGAGGCTCACAACAGTCACTATACAAGGCACTTTACATCTATGGTGAGTCACACAGTTACTGTCTTGCTGCACACCCACCCAACTGGGCGGCAGCTTTACAGTCATGTGCTCCACACCCACCCAACTGGGCGGCAGCTTTACAGTCATGTACTCCACACCCACTCAACTGGGCGGCAGCTTTACAGTCATGTGCAGCATTACCTACAGTAAGCAAATTTTGGATACTTCGCTAAGATTTCGAGCAGCACATCATTATGAATGAAGTACTTACACATTTCTTGGACACTATTGATGGTGTTATCTCTAAATTCCGCGATTTTTTCACATTCCATTATATAATGACGCAAAGTAAGCGAATAGTTCTGCTGACAGAGTTTACATTTAGTCAAATCTACATCAGCAGATGTTACAAACTCCCAGAGCCTAAGCCTAGCAGTGGTAACATCTAGAAGTCTGCTAACATTATTGGATGACCCATAGACATGCGGTTCTTCCTGCATAATAGAATGATGATAGATGGAGTAACTGGTGTGAATTTCACTTTGCTTCAAGTCTCCGAAATTTAGTTGATGTTCCTGGGATATTGCTGCCCTCAGGCTGCTCAAAGGCAGTCCAAGTTTGTAATCCCTCTTTACGAGCAAAAGTCTTGGGCAACTCATCAGTTCTCAGTGGCTATTTTTACATTATCATTTACAACTAACTTAAGTTAAATAACAACCAGTAAACAGACTGCTGTTTTCTAATTCTAGTTCAGGCACTTCCTGGGATAAAACGCGAATATTCCTTGAGGAACTGTGAGGTGCTTATCTGTTTTTCCTCGTAACGGTCCCAAAGCTTCCACAAATGTTCCTGTTTCTCTTTATTGCCCTTGCGGCGACTGGACTTTAGCTTTTGATCAGAAACCAGTTGGTATTGCAAGGTTACCAGGGACGCCTCACGGTACAGTAAGGGGATTAAAATATATAAAGCCAAGTTGTCCCTCACTGCCCTTTGATTCAGACGCTGGTGCCATCCTTCTACGTCATTGTTGGTCCTCACCAGTCGTCTAAATGCACACCAGTTCCCCAATTCCCACACACTGTTGCACAGCCACGTATTTTTTTATGTAATGAGTTAATTGTGTCGTTAAGGGTGGACTGCTAGCCGACTTTTCTAATTCAGCAAACGCCTTACAATTATGTAGAACATATACGTACCACATAAGTACGTGTGTGTTATACACGTACACACACACACACACACACACACACACACACACACACACCTTGTCAAACACAAGACGAAGCGTGAAAAAGTTTAATGGTATGCCAATAGGCTAGTCCCAGGACTAAAAGGCATGAGTTACGAGGACAGGCTGCGAGAAATGCACCTCATGACACTGGAAGACAGAAGAGTAAGGGGAGACATGATCACTACCTACAAAATTCTCAGAGCAATTGATAGGGTACATAAAGATAAACTGTTTAACACGGGTGGTAGGCGAACAAGGGGACACAGGTAGAAACTTAATACCCAAATGAGCCACTGGGATGTTAGAAAGAACTTTTTCAGTGTCAGAGTAGTTAATAGATGGAATGCATTAGGCAGTGATGTGGTGGAGGCTGACTCCATACACAGTTTCAAATGCAGATATGATAGAGCCCAGTAGGCTCAGGAATCTGTACATCAGTTGATTGCCAGTTGAGAGGTGGGACCAAAGAGCCAGAGCTCAACCCCCGCAACCACAACTAGGTGAGTATACACACAAACACACAAACGCACACACACACGTACACACGCACACACACACACAAAGACACAAACATACACACACTAATGCCTCTATTCACCTTGCAGTAAATAGGAACCTGAAAGTCAGGAAGCTGCTAAAGGCTGCATCTTGGGGATGTGTGAGTGTGTTAGATAAAAATATATGTTGTTTAGATATGATGGAGGAAAAGAGGGCGAGAGTCGGTACATTAGACAACCGACGCTTAGAAAGGCGGGGTCCAAGAGCTAACAGCTAAATCTTGGAAATAATAAATTAAAATATTTAATACTCACACATACATGTTTCACATAAATTTGGCTGAGGGCTGGTGGCCCCGTCGACGGGGGCAGGAAGTCGGCGGTTGATCAAAGGCCTCCCACATCCTCCACATACCTGAGGATTATTCCGGCTTAATTTTAAACGGAAGTAATGTCTTGGTATTTACGGCTTCAGCGGGTGGGTGGGTCCGTGGGTTTATTACACTATGAGTGAAAACAATCGCCTATTCTCTATTTTATATTGCCGCTTGTAGAGCTAGAAGCTGTTGCCTCTTGTGTGCGTTGCACAAGGGGATTAATATCTGGATTAATATCTTTCAATATTTCCAGTATTTTTAAAGGTATCGCTTAAATACCGAAGATACTGTTATTGGACACCGCTTAATTGACAATGTCTCAACAACGCAGGCTGAAGATGTGCGTGGCTCCTGCTATTGCAATGATGCTCATTTGCTTTTCAATGATGCGCCTTAGTTGTCCCCTCTCTAACGTACCGTTCTAAATACCCCTTCTCCATCTCTCGCAAACATTCCCCCTCATACATCTCCCCCCTTTCCTCCTGTCCCCCTGTCCATCTTTGTCCCCCTGTCCCTCACTTTGTCCTCTTGCCCACATTTTCTGTCCTCTGTCCCCGATCCCTTTCCCCCTGTCCCCTGTCCCCTTGTTCCCCCTTTCCATCTCTCTGTCCCCCTGTCCCTCTCTATCCCATTGTCCCTCTCTCTGTCCCCCCGTCTCTCTCTGTCCCCCTGTTCCTCTCTGTCCTCCTGTTCCTCTCTCTGTCCCCCTGTCACTCTCTGTCCCCCTGTTCCTCTATGTCCCCCTGTCCATCTCTGTCCCCCTGTCCTTCTTTCTGTCCCCTGTACCTCTCTGTCCCCCTGCCCACTCTTTTTGTCCGCTGTCCTTCATCTGTCCCCCTCCCTTTCCTCCAGTCCCCCTATCCATCTCTGTCCCCTTGTCCCTGTCTCTGTTCTCCTGTCCCTATCTCTGCCCCCTGTCCCTCTCTCTGTCCCCCTGTCCGCCCTTTCTGCCCCCCTGTTCCTGTCTTTCTCTGTCTGTCCCTGTCCCTCCCTCTGTCCCCCTGCCCACTCTATCCCCTGTCTCTCCTCTGTCCCCTCTCTCTTGGTCTCCTGCCCCCCCCCTCTCCTCCCTCTGTCCCCCGGTCCTCCTCTCTGACCCTGTCCCTCTGTCTCTGTCCCTCTGTTCCTGTCCCTCTGTCTCTGTCCATCTGTCTCTGTCCCTGTCCCCTTCTCTGTCCCTGTCTCCCTCTCTGTCCCTCTGTTCCCCCGTCCCTCCTCTGGCCCTGTCCGTCTGTCCCTGTCCCTCTGCTCCTGTCCCTGTCCCTCTGTCTCTGCTTCTCCTCGTCTCTGACATTCTCTGTGTCAGCCTATCTCTCTGTCTCTTTCCTCGCTCTATCTCTGTCATTCTCTCACTGACTTTGCATATCCTTATCTATCCGTCTCTGTGTCTAACATTCTCTCCCTGACTCTGTCTATATCTATTTCTCTGTCTCGGTCTTCATCTCTTTCTCTCTCTTTCTCTCCTCTCTCTCCTTACATACATACATACATACATACATACATACATACATACATACATACATACGTACATACATACATACATACATACATACATACATACATACATACATACATACATACATTTATTTAACACATGTGGTACACGCACAAGGGGACACAGGTGGAAGCTGAGTACCCAAATGAACCAGAGAGATTATAGAAAGAACTTTTCAGTGTCAGAGTAGTTAATAAATGGAATGCATTAGGCAGTAATGTGGTGGAGGCTGACTCCATATACACAGGTTCAAATGTAGATATGACAGAGCCCAGTAGGCTCAGGAATCTGTACATCAGTTGATTGACGGTTGAGAGGCGGGACCAAAGAGCCAAAGTTCAACCCCCGCAACCACAACTAGGTTAGTACATACATACATACATACATACATACATACATACATTCATAAGATATAAAACAGTGGAGGATTCCCAGGTAGAACAATCAACCACAATGCCCATTACCCCTTTACCCTGTTGTCCTTAACTACACAACTATACAAGAGTCATTAACACGTGTAATGGCTGATCCCCCATCACGATAGCATGAAGACCAATTGCCTGACCCGCAGTCCGTCTTGTTCCTCAAATAATTTTCGGGTTAACATGAAAACGTCTCTCGAGTTTATCTCTCTAATGTTGTTTTCCCATCTTTCATTTTATCAGCTTAGTGCCTTTATTATGCCCCAATTACTCATCCATTGAGCGGTAGTTAAACTGAACCCAAATTTAAAAAAAGTTCCTTTTGCTAAACAAGCTACAGTCTTGATAATGTCAGATATATTGTTTGTTAACACATTTCTCAACAATGAACAGTCAGTTTTATCAAGCTAACATATCCTAACACAACGAGTGAGAGTATTAACTGGTCTAATTATTTTATTAGACCAGTATATATTATTAGATTATACTGGTATAACAATAACTATATATATATATATATATATATATATATATATATATATATATATATATATATATATATATATATATATATATATATATATATATATATATAGTGCCTGTTCATTACAAGTATTTAACACTGGGAAGGGATCAGGATAAGGATTTGGGATGGGATGGGGAGGAATGGTGCCAAACCACTTGGACGGCGGTCGGGGATTGAACGCCTAGGACTGCTACTGTGCATTTAAATTACTAACTTACCTGAGGGTCTATATCCCTACATGTCAATGTTTGTGTATACTGGTAATGTGAGGAACATACAGAAGATAAGGGTAGCTGAACACCACAAAATGCTGATGGACAACTTTATTAAAGTTGCATAATGAAATGTGTAAGTACTTCATTCATAATGATGTGCTGCCCGAAATCTTAGCGAAGTATCCAAAATTTGCTTACTGTAGGTATTGCATGCACATGACTGTAAAGCTGCCGCCCAGTTGGGTGGGTGTGGAGCACATGACTGTAAAGCTGCCGCCCAGTTGGGTGGGTGTGGAGCACATGACTGTAAAGCTGCCGCCCAGTTGGGTGGGTGTGGAGCACATGACTGTAAAGCTGCCGCCCAGTTGGGTGGGTGTGGAGCAAGACTAGTAACTGTGTGACTCACTAACTATAGATGTAAAGTGCCTTTTATAGTGACTATTGTGAGCCTCTTGTTGATCACCTGTGACACAAAGATTATTGATGTGTGTATTTATGTAGGTGATTAAATATGTATGTGAATGTATATATGTATATGTATATGTATATATATATATATATATATATATATATATATATATATATATATATATATATATATATATATATATATATATATATATATATATGTCGTACCTAGTAGCCAGAACGCACTTCTCTGCCTACTATTCAAGGCCCGATTTGCCTAATAAGCCAAGTTTTCATGAATTAATTGTTTTTCGACTACCTAACCTACCTAACCTAACCTAACCTAACTTTTTCGGTTACCTAACCTAACCTAACCTATAAAGATAGGTTAGGTTAGGTAGGGATGGTTAGGTTCGGTCATATATCTACGTTAATTTTAACTACAATAAAAAAAATTGAACTCCTACATAATGAAATGGGTAGCTTTATCATTTCATAAGAAAAAAAATTGAGAAAATATATTAATTCATGAAAACTTGGCTTATTAGGCAAATAGGGCCTTGCATATTAGGCTGACAAGTGAGTTCTGGCTACTAGGTACGACATATATATATATATATATATATATATATATATATATATATATATATATATATATATATATATATATATATATGTCGTACCTAGTAGCCAGAACGCACTTCTCAGCCTACTATGCAAGGCCCAATTTGCCTAATAAGCCAAGTTTTCATGAATTAATGGTTTTTCGACTACCTAACCTACCTAACCTAACCTAACCTAACTTTTTCGGCTACCTAACCTAACCTAACCTATAAAGATAGGTTAGGTTAGGTTAGGTAGGGTTGGTTAGGTTCGGTCATATATCTACGTTAATTTTAACTCCAATAAAATAAAAATTACCTCATACATAATGAAATGGGTAGCTTTATCATTTCATAAGAAAAAAATTCGAGAAAATATATTAATTCAGGAAAACTTTGCTTATTAGGCAAATCGAGCCTTGCATAGTAGGCCCAGAAGTGCGTTCTGGCTACTAGGTACGACATATATATATATATATATATATATATATATATATATATATATATATATATATATATATATATATATATATATATATATTACTAACGGGTTATATATATACGGGTTATATATATATATATATATATATATATATATATATATATATATATATATATATATATATATATAACTGAAAACTCATATATATGTCCTGGGGACCATTCAGGCTTGTTCGCATATATATATATATATATATATATATATATATATATATATATATATATATATATATATATATATATGTCGTACCTAGTAGCCAGAACGCACTTCTCAGCCTACTATTCATGGCCCGATTTGCCTAATAAGCCAAGTTTTCTTAAATTAATATATTTTCTCTAATTTTTTTCTTATGAAATGATAAAGCTACCGATTTCATTATGAGGTCAATTTTTTTTATTGGAGTTAAAATTAACGTAGATATATGATCGAACCTAACCAACCCTACCTAACCTAACCTAACCTATCTTTATAGGTTAGGTTAGGTTAGGTAGCCGAAAAAGTTAGGTTAGGTTAGGTTAGGTAGGTTAGGTAGTCGAAAAACAATTAATTCATGAAAACTTGGCTTATTAGGCAAATCGGGCCTTGCATAGTGGGCTGAAAAGTGCGTTCTGGCTACTAGGTACGACATATATATATATATATATATATATATATATATATATATATATATATATATATATATATATATATATATATATATATATATATATATATATATATATATATGTACATGTATGTATGAGTGTGTGTACATGTGTATACAACATTAATAATTTTGTAACTAGCGTCAAACATTGTTATTTGATTAGCTAAACGAACTAGAGGGTTCAGTTCCTGAACCGATTATGTGCCTCTGTAATCCTTTACACCACCGCCCACGGGATGGGTATGGGGTGCATAATAAATTGAAATTGAAGAAATTGAAATTGCATAATACGGTTATTGACATTCAATAATAGTAAGATAAAGCAATGAGGACCAAATGGGAGATCAGTGATCAGATGAATATTACAGACTCCAGGGAAGCCTTCTCTTCTTGTATATAAATGAAAAAACAAATTCGTTTGTTTAATTCTAATGCTTGTAGGCGAGAACAGTTGTGAACGCCAGCTAGCGCACAAGTACATGAGCGCCCAAAATACTTTTACACAAAAGACATGTACAGACAGGCGTGTGGCTTCTGACTTCTTTTTTATTGATTAATATTAAATATTAGGCGCTTACCTATAATAGTTATCATTTTATACATGTATAACTCTCACATAATAAATATAAAAGGAGTTTATCCAAAAACTGACAGAAGTGTTGTGTTTTGTGCGTTGTATCGTGTTTGTGGGCATTCGGGTGTGTTGTGTTTACGCTGGCGGGCGGCGTCCTTACCAACTCCGGATTATGTCTATTACATCACTAAACTTCATTTAATAACTATATGCCTGTTAAATAGAAGATTTTAATTGTTAATAGCATTATATTGTCGTTTTAATATGGAACACGTACACATATGCGAAATGTCGAAAGCTGGTGTCCGAAGTGGTAAAAATATTAGTGTGCGGTGTTGTCAATGTACGGAGTGTCTTGTATCCACCCGAAACGCTATGCGTGCTAGTGGCTTTACAAGAATGTAAATTCAACTTAATTTCTATGTTCTCTGTTAACCTCCAATGTACGTTTTTATATATAAATAAATAAATAACAAAATAAATTATCAACCAGAGAAAACGAACATACCTCAACAGTAAAAGGAGCGATAGTCGGACCCGACGCCGCCAACACAACAGCCATCACCAGCAAGGCGCTGGAGTGCCCAGATCTACACACGTTTATGTGTTGGGGCCGCTTCTCTATCTACACCATAACACGACAAACACTTTTGAAACCTTGGCATTCTCAACATTTGTACTCGTGCAGTCATCGGGAGGATAAACACTTTGAGCACACTGCACACACCAAGAAGAGAAGACCGACACAACTTTGTCTTGCTAAATCATAAACAGGAGGAATACTGCAGTGATCTAACCAGAATTTACCTGAGGGTCACTAACATTACTGGCCTCGACGAGGACGGGAAGCCGGTGGCTTGTCGAGAGACGCCCCCCACATTTGCCTTGATAATCTTTTTCCAGGTTGATTTTGAAATTCAAGTCTTGGCATTTCCATATTTGCGTGGTATTTACATAAGTTATCTTCATGCTGATCTTATACCAATTATTCTGCCCTGAGCATGGTATCCGCACTTTTCTAAAGGATGGACAAATATACGAAAGTCTAAAAACCTACTGAGCAGGAATGTTGTGTCCTGGATAGGTACCTCTCCCAGGATAGCTTGCAGTCATTGACAAGTGGGTTTAAGATCTGACAAAAGTTTAACTAGTGTATGCCACTGCTACTTATTTTTTAGGCAAACTATACCTAACCAAACCTAATGAAAATAAGAGATAAAGGTTTGTGTTTTATATATCAGCAGTCCCCATGGCACAGTGGTAACACACTTGCCCCGCATTTCATGAGCAGTTTGGCCCAGATTTGTATCCTGGCCAGTGAGGATTGACTAGGTGCCAATCCTTAACTGTACGCCTCTGTTCACCCAGCAGTGACTGGGTACCTTGTTAAACGATTGGTGGGTCGAATTCCAGGGAAAATTAAGATTAATGACCTGCCCAAAATGCTATGCATGTAAGTGGCTTTGCAAGAATGTATGTACTGTACCTTGTATGTAATCAATAAAAAATAATATATATGTTATTGTAAATAAAAAGAATGATGACCTGCTTGTCTAATTAGCACTGATGTGGCACCGTGAAAAGTCTCTGATCATTACCACAGGGTCAGAAAACCTTCATGCAAACTGTACATATCGTAAAGAAGAATAACGAAGAGTGCACTTATTGAACTGCACGTATCGTAAAGAAAATCACTCAAGTCCAGCCAAACACTAACTAGAAAAGATGTATCGATGGGTTTCACTTCAAAATTTATTGATCATATTTGCAGCAACTTTGATCTACACTGTGAGATTACTTGAGAGGCAGAATGAGAGTAAGAATCCTTCTATAAACAATATTTTGGGGTAAATGGTAGTGGTAGAGAGTGATCATAAAGTTTCATTTTTAGAGTGAAGTCTTGACCTCCTCCACCCTTTCAGCCTTGGTATAGTTTGGGAATAGGTAGAACATCTTCACTTTACAAACTTGGATGCACAGTTAATTATTAACCCTTTAACATTTGTGATGCCTACAGTCATCATTTGCTCAGAACACCAGAATATTCTGATGAAGACTGTTGTCCTCATTTTCAACATCATGTCTAACTTTAACTCTCCTTTTTATTTTTTTATTTTGCTTTCATTGTATTTTTGAAAATACCATAATTAAAGTACAACTCTTTAGCTTACAAACCATACCAAGTTGAACACTTTACTATGCATAGTAACTTCACAGTATGTGTTGGAAGTAAAATACCACTAAGCAAATTTGAGCTTGGCTCAAGACACTGGTAGCACACAAAATTGGTAAAGGGCAAATACATGAAAGGGTTAATTCTAACTAATTTTAGTTATACCACTACTGGGTTGAATTACATTGACACCACTTACAAATAGTGGATTTGAATGAGCTTACAGTAGAGAGTATCTATGAAATTTTCAAAGCAAATTTTGCAACAAACTCATTATAATGACATAGTGGTACCTGTGAGATTCCAAAGAATGATACTATTTTATGGCTGACTTTACTGTGTAGGGGGTAAGTGGCTTTGTTATATGCATGCTTCGAGGCTTAGCATTTCTTTCCACTTCTCTTCTGTATCAGATGCAATGCTCCAGTCATCCTTTTCTTGGTTGTTGATTACTAACTCATTCCCATCTTTGCATTTCCCATGCATCATTACTCTATCCGGTGGTGGAGTGAGTTTAGACTTTCCATTCCTCCTCCCCAACTATACATAGCAAGACCATTTGCAAAATATTATCTAGCAAGTGAAGCGTGTCCTTTGCAGATCGTGCAGGTTCTGGGTCTGGGAGCAGCCTTTAGACCCATTCAGAAAGAAATGTTTCTTTTCACCCAATGCCTTGTATTGTAGGTTTGTACCACACCTGTAGCACCCCCTCAATTTTCATCACTGGCTTGTATGTGACACTGACTACTAATACCAAGCTTCCAGTGACAGTCTAACCCTTCCCTGTTATGCATCACTTTCATTGGCATACTAAGGGCCAATTGATAGTTTTGTTTTGTTGATAGTTGATAGATAGTTGAAGTGTTGATAGTTTTATGGTTTTCTCATAGCTCTGGTGGGTTACCTCAGTAGTTGGTTAATGCTCTTTGATTGCATTTTTACCCATCTCTTTTTTTTTTTATTTTCTTCTTTCTCCTTCTCCCTTTTTTCCATTATGTGAATGCCTAAGGTTACCACAATGTTTTGCTTACTCTTTCTCTTTCACTCTTTTTTTTTTTTCCCCTTTCCCATTTCTCCTCCACACACTGTCTCATTTTTCTTGCTGTCTCCATCTTTCCCTTCCACTTCTATTTAACTCTCATCTTTCCTTCCCTCCCTGTTTTTTTCTTCCTATTCCCTCTTTCCCCATTATCCCATCTTTCCCAGACTCCCCTTTTCACTTTCTTTTCTCCCTATCTTTTTCCTCTTCCTTCCTCACTTCTATCCTCTTTTCTGTCACTCCTACCCCCTTTTCCCCCTTCTCCTCTATTCCCTTTCTACATAGCTTCCCCAGCTTGGTGCTCTCTTTTTGATAATTACTTACTCCCTCTTTAGCCTCCCATCTTTTTATCTCTCCCCACTTTTCAGCTTTCCCTCCCCTCCCTCCTCTATTTACCATTTTCCCTCTCCCTCTATTCTTTATTGCTTTCTCTTTTCCTTTTCCATCCTGTATTTTTCCTCTTAATTTTTCTTGTGAATGATTCACATTTATCACATTATGTATTATTTATTGTGTGGAAAATGCAACATATGATGTCAATTTTAGCCTTTTTAGTCTTTTTGTGGCATTTCTAATAATTGTATTTTATATTATAATATGCATACTGGTAGATATTATATTTTTAAAAATATTTTATAATACATTATTGTTAGTTTCATGAGAAATTCCAACATAGGAGACTAAATTCATTCCCATTGGTTTTCATACTTTCAAAATACATATATTTCCTTGATTGAGCTGATATGTTTGAACTGAAGAAAATTTCTTGCCAAACCTCCCAATTCTCACTTAACAGTCCCACATAATTTTTCTTAGAAAATATAGCACTTGTTAACACGTTCAAAAAATATATAGCAATATATAGCAAAAGGGGCCTCGTAGCCTGGTGGATAGCGCGCAGGACTCGTAATTTTGTGGCGCGGGTTCAATTCCCGCACGAGGCAGAAACAAATGGGCAAAGTTTCTTTCACCCTGAATGCCCCTGTTACCTAGCAGTAAATAGGTACCTGGGAGTTAGTCAGCTGTTACGGGCTGCTTCCTGGGGGTGGAGGCCTGGTCGAGGACCGGGCCGCGGGTACACTAAAAAAGCCCCGAAATCATCTCAAGATAACCTCAAGATAATGAAGGACAAGCCGTGAATATAAACATGGTGTTTCGCCAGCACTCCGAATAGTCTATGATGGGAATTGTGAGAATGTTCATCTCTGAGGTTTTGGGAAGTTTGCTTATACAGACTGTCTTAGGGTTATTGAGAATCAGGTCAACTAAACAGTTTGCCTGCTTTGAACTACTTGTGAATTGTGGTAACTCCTTGAGTGAAGTTTTTGAATTTCCTCTGAAACTCTGGCTGTGTTATGTGATTATCAGTCACACTGTCTTTCAACAAATCTCTCATCTTGTTGGCAAGTCTGCTGACCATTCCCTATGTACAGTATTATTGGTATACAGTCTTGTGAAATGTGTTGTTCAAGGAAATCTTCTATTGAGTGTTGAAGTGTGCAGCAGTGATTCCATCAGCTGCTTCACTGCTTTACTATAACTAGGAGTGCATGTTGTGAGCTCTCTCAGGGTCTTTCTCAACCTGATTGGTTCCTTAGTCTCGTTAACTGACCAAATGAGAGATTTGTCTCTTAACTTTACCCTGTGCTTAATGTATATGTAACTTGACATTAAATGAAGTATATGTTTATTAATAAGTAGGTATCTATAATTTCGTAGTTGCAAAGGCCAGTCTTAAAATGTAACTGAGGTAAGAAAGACTTAACATGTAAAATAACTTATTACATTAGCCATTATAATACAGTATAAATTGTATCCCTTTGATTCTTTTCTTTCTTAGAGAAATGCTAACTGATAATTAGGTGTACTGTATTTATTCTCCCCATTTTGATTTTTTGCTTAATCCTCTATCCCTTACAATCATTTACTGTATTATTTACTTCGTGGATAAATCCCAAGTGTTAAACGAAGGATTTAATCTGAGGCTCCTGTGCATTTCTTTGCTGTTTTAAACAGATATCACCTTTGGTTACAAATATATGTCAGGTCAAGAAAGTAGAAAGAATCTATCTTCCATGTTGCAATGTAATTTATGAAGAATTGATTTAAAGCAGATTGAACAAATTTAAATAATTACCTGTATCAAAGTATCTGTTCAAAATGTAGATGCAAAGCTTTTATTTTACTACTTACAATAATGAATATTCTAGAAAATAAAATATAATCTGAAACTAGATTGTCAGAATATAATACTGTATAACTATGATCTTTTCAGTGGGACTACCCTTTAAAAGGCTTGTTATTGGCATTATATCAGCAAGGAATCATTTCATGTATCGAAATGCTATACGCAAGACCTTGGGTTTGTTGGTGCAAGATATGCCAGATGTGGAGCTCATATTTGTCCTCGGAGATAAAGAATGTCCAATACATCCAGCAGATCGTTTGTCCCCTTACACTTGTCACAGATGGAACATAACTGAAGGTAAATATGCTGTGAGATATTCTTGGGTTATTGTTACATACGAAAGTCAAATGTCATATGTGTATAAGCACTGTTAAGATATTAAGACTATATTCTTGTAATCTTGGAGTATGTATAAGGAAAAAATGAAATGTAAGAAAATGCCACATTCTAGTGGGTCCAAGGTGGCTACCTGATTTTAACTGCTGTGAATAGCTCCATACTTATCAAATTGCATCAAACTCTTTCGAGTCATTAACACTATGGCGCTCCGAGCCCTCCTATTATAGTTATAAGTTTTTCTCCTGAACGTAATCCGATGACTATCTCGAGAGTCATAAACTAAAATATTTTTATAAAATTAAATTTTCATCCGATCAACTTTTAGGTGGTTTCAAAATGAGCGCCTTTAGATTGCACACAATTTGATACCAAAATGAAGGACATAGCACGAAAATTTGTTATCAAACTGAACGAGTATATACATTAGTCTGCAGGGATGCCAATTGGTGCTTGTTCACTGGTAACGTGGCCGACTTTAGGCTTTGCTGTGGGACTCACTCTGGGCTGTTAGACCTTATATGCATATACCCCTACAGGGAATTCTATTGTGAACACAATGATACCAAAACGAACGATGTAGCACGAGAAATAAGGTGAGAAAACTGAAACGAGTATATACATTTTACAGATTTTGCGCACCCACGGGTAACTTGGCCGACTTTAGTCTTTATACTTTGTTATTGGTATTGCTTATATATATTGCGGTTGTTATTGCTTATATATATTGCGGTTGTTATTGCTTATATTTATCTTTCTATTTGGAGCATTTTATTGGGAATAATTTGATACCACAATGAACAATGTTGCACAAAAACTTCTGTTAGCAAACTGTATGTTTGTCTGGTGTATTGGGTGTAGCGGGTGTGGCAATGAATGTGCTCTAGCGGCTAAGGCTTCGGTGACTTTAGGGGTAGTTGTGGGTTATGCGCCCCCATGTTGTCTAATTTATATGAATATGTCTGTTAGGAAATTTTATTGCAATCACAGTGATACAAAAAAGAACGATGTCGAACAAGTTTGAACTTGATAAACCTGAAAAGAGTAGCAACATGTTCGCGCTGTTTGGCGTGCACGGCTAACAAACGACTTAGTTTTTTATTTGGTGCCGGCATCACGTTAGCTTTGGTGACATGTTATACGTATATGTTCCTCTAAAACAATTCATTGAGAACACATTGATGCCAAAATGAAACATGTACATCAAAAATTACAGTCGAAAACATGAAAAGAGTATAATCTTTTCAGTAGGGGTGTAGCCGATGTGCAGTTGGGCATGCGGCAGCGGGTAACCCTTGAGCAGCTTCCCACAGTCTTGCGGGTGGAATGTGCCTATGTCTTGTATTTTATATTCAAATGTTTGTGTACGGAATTTTATTGCGATCACAGTGATACCAAAATTAACGACGTAGAACAATTCTAGGGTTGACAAACCTGAAAAGAGCATAAACATTTCATCGCTGTTTGGTGCTCACGGCTAACGAACGCCAGAGTTTTTTTTATTTGGAGCGGGTCTCATGTCGGCTTTGGTGAAATTATATATATATATTCTTCTAGAGCATTCTCTTGCGAACAAATTGATACCAAAATGAAATACATACATGGAAAATTAAGGTCAGCAGACCGAAAAGAGTATAAACATTTCAGTGTCGCCGTGCGGTCGCCTGAAATGCTCGGCGCACAAGGGGAAAGTTACAGCCTTCTGCCGGGAGCGCGATAGTGTTAAAAGTCTACTAGAGGCCAGGGGACAAAACCTGTCCCCATCATAGAGGTGTAGAGAACAAAGGATATTAGATCACTCTGGAGAAATACTTTCCAGAAAGAAGAAACAATACAGACAACATAAAGGCAATAAAAAATCAAACATAAAACAAGACACCCAGAAGCAAGGTAGCTTTCCGCAAGTTCCACCTCCCCACCTCAAAATGGCAGCACAAAGAGCTGTTGGCTTAGCTGGTGTACACTTTGTCATGAGCCAACAAAAGGCAAACCCAAAATACCTGCAGGGGATGGGAGGGTCCAGGGAACCACCTTGAAACCACCTGAAAGTGCTATTTCATTACATTCAATGCTGAGTTTATGGAAGGGCTCAAAGGTGCTCCCTAATGCTATCTCACCACTGAGAACAGAAGAAGGCAGACTCACTAGGAGAAGAGGAAAGCAACACACTATAATCCCCAAAGGAGGGGAAATCAGCAATGGAAAATGCAATGCATCCTCCGATTAGACAGTACGTTTTAATACTAAATATAATAAGTACATTCCTTACTGTCTGCATAGTACATAAATACTTAATTGTGTCATTATATTTGCCTCCCCATATATTCTCCTCATTTTCTGTTAAGACACTCAATTTTTGGATGAAGTTTTCGTGTTCAATTCCATATACACAAGTTTTAAATATAAAGTATTTCTTTTTCAATTTTATTAAACAATAGAAATTTTATACAAAATTTTAAAATATCCTGAGTTACTTTATAGTTTATTGAAAGATTTTTGTTTTGTTTTATTAGTTTTATAAAACTGTAATATCAATATAGCTATAGGTTAAGTACTAATTGTAATTAAGAAGCAATAAAATGCTCGTCCTCCTACACTAAGGAGGTTAGGTTAGGTCGTGGTTTTCTGTACAGCTTTTCAGGTAAACTCTAATATTCACAATATTTTGGTGCGTTTCTGACGACTAAGTGTATTTACGTACTAAGCCGGTAGTCAGGATTGTACTTATTACATTTAGTATTAAACCGTACTGTCTATTCGGAGGAGGGGGCTGGGAAAATGTGCCATCAAAAAGTGATAAAACCTTCTGAGCCTGAATAACAGCCCAAGGCATATTACCAAAAAAATGCAGCAAACTTCTGAACAGTATGGGCCCAAAGGTACTCTACAGGCTGGCTAAACTTGTTGACACTGAGGATGACCCGAGACAAACAGGCCTCAGAACAAGGAACCAAGGACACTGGGACCACAAACACATCAATCCCCAGAACCAACAGACCCACAGGAGGCTAGCTAACTCAACAGTCTCTCTCTCTGGCTTGGTGCCTTCTTTTAATAATTACTTCCACACAGCCAGAAAAGGAGGTGGTGGCTAACAGCAAAGTGAAAAAAATCCCACCAGGGCCCCATAAAAAACCATGGACTGAAAAGTAATAAGAAACAAGCAAAATGAACAAGAAGAACCCGTTGCTGCTACTGTGATGAAAACCCAGAACAAAGGCCCAATAGAACTGGAACCATGGCTTAGCCACCAGAAAAATTGCCAGCCAGCAAACAGCCCCAGCCCAGAACCACCAGTAGCAACAGCTGAACAAGAGGGAAAGATGGTTGAACAAACGAAACTACACTCAGTCCAAGCCAGCCAGCACCCTAAAGGCCATGGCTGGTGATAGTGGCCACAGAGGGTGGAAGCCACCAGGACCAAACCAATCTGTAGACCCACCAAAGGACAGCTGAATGCAAACACAACCAACCTAAAAAGAACAGCAACAATTGCCCACCCAAGGACAATGGGACAAAACTGAAAGAAACTGGCTATGTGATCACAGGACACACCCCCACACAGAAAAAGAAACACTCAGGAACACTTACCACTGTTTACGTCATTGGAAAGTGTCGGAATGAACAGACAGCGCAAGAATGGAACAAAAGAAGCTCTGCCCAGGATCACCTGAAAGATGGAACTTGCCATTTACCAATCAAACATGTGGGTCTAACAGAACCCCCTGTTACCTTCATTTCCAGGTCCCTAAACACCATTGGGGCCAACTCCGGGGCATCTAGCTGATCAATATGCTGCGAATACCTAACATGAGCAAATTTCACTCATAAAGCAGCAGATACCTGAATAACCTCAAGTTGGGAAATGTTATCCCCAAATGCAGATCTAGTGAGAACAAACCTCACAGGACTCGGGGTCATTTGTGGCACTGGTTCAATAGGCAGCATGGTAGGGGGGCAGAAAAAATCATAGTCTGATAGCAAAGGCGTTGAGCACTCCTCACACTCACACTTGGCGAGGGTAGGTTCGATTGACCAATCCATAACAGGGGATTCCCAATGCCTCGAGGCTGTTAACTAAGCAGACACCCCAGGCACTGGGGTTGCTCGCCAGAAGAATAGTCACCAACCACAGCAAAAACAACCAGGTTATGTGTAGCCACCTCGGCATGCCATATTAACAAACACCTGAACCCCAGTGTGCTCCAGCACAATCAAAGAATGCCCCCCAGCCAATGGCCCAAACAGAGTAATGAAGGATCTGTGATTAAGGCTTAACTCTCCCCCCCTGGTGGTCAGGCCTTTCAAGAGCAAATTCCTGAACACACCAGAGACAGTAACTCTGCCTATTCAAGGGCAGCGTTAGCGAGTACTCAAGGAAGAAAACCTTTAGCACATGCAGTCTGAAATGCCACAAGAGTCAAGACCACACAACAGGCTGGATTAAAAACATTCAAGCAAAGCTAATATTAAAATACAGAAATAATACACAAAGCAAGTAGCCCTTTCCCCCTCGCATGACAATAGTCTGTGGATGGCTGGCACTTAGCTTGAAGCAGAAGGGCTTGCCAATGATTGATGGATCAAAACACTACAGGCAGCTCCACATATTGCTTTATCGGTAAGAGAACTGAGATGAGGAGTTGGCTGAGGGACTGTGGCTGGGCTGTCTGTGGTGGTAATTTTACTAGAAAGTTTTGAACTAGTTTGAGAGAATCTCTTGTTCTGTGTGAATTGTTTGCAAAGTTGTTTGGTGGTTTTGGGGCTTTGTTTTCTGTTGCCTGTTACAGCTCGCTTACTTTCTGAAGGCTTTTTCTGGTGGTCTGGCAGATTGTCACCCGCTCCGTGCACCTCTGTGGGGGGGGATTGGGGGGGGGGGAAGGTTCTTGTTCTGGTCCTTGGTAGCTTCAGGGGTATACCCGGGGGTGAGGGAGGAGTTGTTCCTCTGGAAAAAGAGGGTTGTCAGCCAGGATGAATCCAGAAGCTCATACTTCAGCCAATAGGCTGTGGCAGACCCAAACTTGAATGAGGCCAGGTCCATCAATAAAGTGAGGCCCAAATCTTGCAGGAGGAACTGAAGCAGGTTGACATTAGCCACAGAAGGTGCGTTTTGGGACAATGGAAACTTCTGGAAATATGACAAATCTGAGGAGCTGAATGGCACACAGAATCAAATCCTGGGGAAAGCAGCCAAGTAATCAAGCTCATTAGGGATGCTTGCTAACAGGCACTGAACACAGCCTAAAACAACATACCTTCAAAGAGTATGCATGGCGTGCCATTTAAACAAGTGCGCATGTACCTTATTGCTCCAACACACAATTAGGATGCCCCTGTGCCCATACAGAGGAGTCAATGTCATATTCACTGTCAAAGGTGAAGCTCCCAAACCCAGTGGTCAGGCCTCTTAACCATTGCACTGCTCTGCATTAAAATATGACACCCTGTGGTGTGGCAAAAATAAATTATTTCAAAATAATTATTTTCTCCTCTTGTATTAAAATGTGGTCTTTGATCATGGGTAACTAAAATAAAATATTGTATGTGACATGCTTTAACTGTGATTTGTAGCAGGAATGGATATAGATGTGTGTGTGTGCTATATCTGAAGGAACAGTACTAATGGCTGACATTGCAGGAGTGGATGCTGATGTGGATGCTATATCCAAAGGACTGGTATGAGTGGCTGTCATTACACCTGTGTTGAGCCACAATGTTAATTTTGAAAGTTTTCCTATTTTCTCCTTCTCTTCTGCAGCTCTCTTCCACTTCTGTGCTCCACTCAAAACATTGTTTCATTTCTGCTAAAAGGGTTATTCACCTGGAAATATATACTGTATCTTAAATATTTAGTCCCACACCAGGATGTAGGGTTATATTATATAAGTGTGCTTGCAACAAGACCTAAATTTTTAAACATTCTGCTTTCATAATGAACATGTTCTATGCTCATGGGGCCGCTAAGCAAGTGACCATCGGGCCCTGAAGTAAGATGGCTCTGGATGTGCATTATCTCTCAAGCCTCTGTACTGTACCGTACCATTATGATAAGCGGCAAATCGTAATTGATAAGCCATTATTTGCTTATCGATTTCTTATATAATCATTCCACACCTCACCATCCTCTAGCATGAACAAGTGTTAACTGTAAAATAGGGAAGAGGTATGAATTCGTAATAAGTGGACTAAGTATACAGTACATCCTCGATTCAACGTACTATATGGGACCGACCCCAGTTCGTTGGAGCGTTGGATTCGTTGCAAGAGGTGACCTTCAGGAGGCGTTTGCATCAGTGTCTTTATTTTTCTTGTAGACAATAAAAATGCATTATCATATTATATACTGTACCTATATATTATTACTCTACTAACAAATACTGTTACATTTGTTATTTACCTTATTGTTGGAGTTAAGTCCATCTTGAAGTCTCATGGAGTTGTGAATGCTGTACAGTAAATACATATTTTAGTGTATTATGCCGTTAACACTGTTGAGTAGTTCTGTTGTATGTTGAGTACTACAATAAAGTTTATGAAAACTATTGTACACTAAAATTACTGCAACTTTAATTTTAACACTATATTTTGATTTGTCAAGAGGCTGGAGTGTTCATTCCGCGACTTTGTTGGACATATTGGCACAATCAAGGAACATCCGTGCACCATGTCGGCTCCAAATGCACTCATTGTGTCAGTGATGGCTGACTGGTGGGTGGATGGGCAGGCAGGCAGGGAGGGAGGGAGGCAGGCAGGCAGGGAGGAGGCAGGCAGGCAGGCAGGCAGGGAGAAGGCAGGCAGGCAGGGAGAAGGCAGGCAGGCAGGCAGGGAGGCAGGCAGGCAGGCAGGCAGGCAGGGAGGCAGGCAGGCAGGCAGGCAGGCAGGCAGGCAGGCAGGCAGGCAGGCAGGCAGGCAGGCAGGCAGGCAGGCAGGCAGGGAGGGAGGGAGGGAGGGAGGCAGGCAGGCAGGCAGGCAGGCAGGCAGGCAGGCAGGGAGGCAGGCAGGCAGGCAGGCAGGCAGGGAGGGAGGCAGGGAGGGAGGCAGGGAGGGAGGCAGGCAGGCAGGCAGGGAGGGAGGGAGGGAGGGAGGGAGGGAGGGAGGGAGGGAGGCAGGCAGGCAGGCAGGCAGGCAGGCAGGTAGGCAGGCAGGCAGGCAGGCAGGCAGGCAGGCAGGCAGGCAAGCAGGCAGGCAGGGAGGGAGGGAGGGAGGCAGGCAGGGAGGGAGGGAGGCAGGCAGGGAGGGAGGGAGGCAGGCAGGCAGGGAGGGAGGCAGGCAGGCAGGCAGGCAGGCAGGCAGGCAGGCAGGCAGGCAGGCAGGCAGGCAGGCAGGCAGGCAGGCAGGCAGGCAGGGAGGGAGGCAGGCAGGGAGGGAGGCAGGCAGGGAGGGAGGGAGGCAGGCAGGGAGGGAGGGAGGCAGGCAGGGAGGGAGGGAGGCAGGCAGAGTTGGGAGGGAGGTAGGCAGGAAGGGAGGCGGGCAGGCAGAGCTTGTGAGGGAGAGGCAGGGAGGGACGCAGGCATGGAGGGAGACAGGCACGGAGGGAGGCAGGCAAAACTTGGGAGGAAGGCAGGGAAGGAGAGGATGGAGATGGATTGATGGAAGGATGGAGGGAGGGATGGAAGGATGGATGATTTGAGGGTGTGTGTGTGTATGAGCTGTAGGGGTGGGGGGGAGGGAGGTGTCGGTGGTGGTGAAGGGACCGACTCGCTGATAACCCTAACTCTGACCCAATTAACTTTTTTTTTTAACTTTATTTGTTTCTTCAATTCTGGATGGATGGAGGGAGAAAGGGGATGGATGGAGAGAGGGAGGGAGGGATGGATGGAGAGAGGGATGGATGGAGAGAGGGAGGGAGGGAAGGATGGATGGAGAGAGGGAGGGATGGAGAGAGAGAGGGAGGGATGAAGAAAGGGAGAGAGAGAGAGGGAGGGATGAAGAAAGGGAGAGAGAGAGAGGGAGGGAGGGATGGAGAAAGGGAGAGAGGGAGGGAGGGAGGGATGGAGAGAGAGAGGGAGGGAAGGAGGGATGGAGAGAGGGAGGGACGTATGGAGGGAGGGAGAGAGCAAGGGAGGGAGGGAGGGATGAAACACGCATGGTGCTGTGTGTACAGGGATTAGACCCGTCCACTCACTCACGCTGGAGTTGTTCCAATAACATACAGTAATTTCTCAAAGAGCAGATGTCTATCATATTACAGTATATTTTCGGTTTTATTTAGTTTAGTTTAATTAGGGTAATAAAAAGCTATTAAAACACTGGTTTTAGAAATTATTTATTAATATGAAACTTTCAAAAGTCATGGGTCACTGAACTATGACGACACACAGACGAAAGTGAGTGAAACCTCACTGTAAATTGAGGTTTACAGTACAGTATTCACTTATCTGTCCACCCTTACTCATCTTGTTTCATCACAGAAAATGTCTATAAGGAGATTTTACCACATGTAGCTAGGTAATCACGCTTCATCCTTTAAATTAATGTACAAAGATACGTGTGCCCCAAATCAGTGAACGAAAATCATGGAAACTCAGTTGTTCACTTGTGTGGATCACTCTGGCTGGTGTTTGTGTGGACCATTCTGGCTGGTGTTTGGTTCATATGGTTCACTTGTGTGATCCAACTTCTTATGAAGGAATTATTAATTGTAATCTGTGATAGAATGAGAAAGTTTTCCACCACTCAGTGAACTCTGTCCCAAAATCGTAAGCTTGTGGATCACTTGTGGTCCATTTGTGTGGTCCACTTGTGTGATCCACTTGTGTGATCCAACTTGTCATATGAGAGAATTATTAATTGTAATCTGTGATAGAATGGGAAAGTTTTCTACCAGTCTGTGAACTCTGTCTGGACATCGTAAGCAAATCCGAACATCCCTCGCTTCGGCGAACCATTGTTCGTCGAACCGGGTGAGTAAATTCGGCCTGAAAAGTGTGCAAACTAGCCGGAGATTCGTTGAATCGGGGTACGTTGAATCGAGGTTGTACTGTAATTAACAAACCCATCTCATCTACCCATGTGTAGCATCAGCTAATGAGAGTTTGGAGCAAGTATATTATTGATGTAATATACTTGCTACAGTCTCTTTTGAGTAAGTGTCCTTTCTGCTTATTGGCTGTAGTTTGAGGTCCCAGGCTCTTCCTGGCAGACTGAAAACCCACTCCTTTCCTTTGGGTCTTGGCAGGGATTCTGTAGTTCCCACATGCTTGACTGGCAGGAGATAAGTTCTGTCTTTCAGGTGTTTCTGAGTGGGGCTTAGTTTTCCCTGCTTGAGTCCTGTCTATTTGCTCTGGTGCTTCCCAAGAATGTGAGCAAGTAGCAGCTCCATGTGTAGCATCCTTTGCTTTCTGGAGCTCTTATTGCACATAACAACTAGGCTTGTTTGCACGTGGCTGCAATGTTGCATATCCTGGTCTTCATGGATGGGCTTGCTGAATGTCTTGGGGAAGATGTGGTGTCACTGGGGTCTCATCCTGGGGTGGAGGCCATGTAATTTGCGGCTCCAGCCCTAGTGGCTTTGCCCAAGGTGCATGCCCTTCTCTTTCGGGAGGTGGTAGTGACATTTTATTTGGCTCGCCTTGCATGTCAGCAGGTCGTTCCAGCTCGTTATTTACATTCAGCTTGGACTTTTACCCATGTGGCTGCCTCCCCTTTTTGCCTCTCCTCTTTCCTTAGGATGTTGTAGCACAGGTTGTTTTGATGACTGCTTTTTCTGCGGGAAGTCCCATCAGCTACCTGGAGCTATTCAAGCTGATATGGATACATTAGCTTTCTGGCATCAGTCAATGTGCATTGAGTTCATGCCTACCGGGGACCACGAGGCAGAACTTGGCCCCCCTCAGAGAGGCAAGAGGAGCAATGGCACTATAGAAACCCCCATGTGGTTGGGAGCATTCTATGTCTGCCATCGACCGGGTCTGGCACCCAGAAAGGTAGGCGCCCCAACACAAACCCCTATTCTGGTGAAAATATTGCTACTGAAAGCTGAACAAGTGGACAGAACTCCCCAAGCGAAAATTAGGAAATGAGCATGACGTCATCATGTTGACGTGCTGCCACTGTCTGTGCAAATCTCCTCCCCGAGAGGAGTATGGGGGAGCCCCAGATCGTTGTGCCGGTGATCCACCTTTCAATTATTCGCTGATGTGATACTGGCGAGGTCATGTGCCTCTGGGTCCAGATTTTGTCTCAGTTCTGTGTCTTGTGGCGTGGACTGTCTCTACTGGTGGTGCGCAAGCCAGGAGTAATATTCTTCGGTACTCGGGCTGCATGCTTCTAGGGTTCCCTTTCCTAGGTGCCCTGTAAGTACTGCCCTTGGGGGTTCGAGGGCCACCTTCCACAAGTCATCTTGGGATCTACTTCCTCTGTGACTTTAACTGCTCAGTACTTGGCCGCCCTTGGAGTCAGTTGGGGTTTTTGTCTGCCTCTGGGTAGGAGGTAGTTTTCATCACTGGTACTAGCTGTGCAGGGTACTGCACGGCCGATTCTGTTCCGCCTGGGTATGTTGTCCTCTTGCAGGTTTTTGTTTTGTTTTTGTTTTCCTGCCTGGTAGGGGGTCTGCCTTTGGTTGGTTGCCCCTATCTATAATGAGGGTACAGTACAACCTTGATTCAACGTACCCCAATTCAACGAATCTCCGGCTAGTTCGCACACATTTCAGGCCGGATTTACTCACCCGGTTTGACGAACAATGGTTCGCCGAAGCGGGGGATGTTCGGATTTGCTTACGACGTCGAGACAGAGTTCACAAACTGGTGAATAACTTTCCCATTCTATCACAGATTACAATTATTAAGTCCTTCATATGACAAGTTCGATCACACAAGTGGACCACACATGTGGACCGCACGAGTGGTCCACAAGTGGTCCACAAGCTTATGATGTTGGGACAGAGTTCACGGAGTGGTGGAAAACTTTACCATACCCTCACAGATTACAATTAATAATTCCTTTATATGACAAGTTGGATCATACAAGTGGACCACACAAGTGGACCACAAGTGGACCACAAACGGTCCTCAAGCTTACGATGTTGGGACAGAGTTCACAGAGTGGTGGAAAACTGTTTCATTCTATCACAGATTACTATTAATAATTCCTTCATAAGACAAGTTGGATCACGCAAGTGGACCACACAACAAGTGAACCATATGAACCAAACACCAGCCAAAATGGTCCATACAAGAAGTGACGCATATTAACCAAACACCAACCAGAGTGGTCCACACAAGTGAACGACTGAGTTTCAATGATTTTCGTTCACCGATTTGTGGCACACGTATCTTTGTAAATTAATTTAAAGGCTGAAGCGTGAATAGCTAGTTAATGTGTTGAAATCTTCTTATATACATTTTCTGTGATGAAACAAGACGAGTGAGGGTGGACAGATAAGGGAATACTGTACAGTAAACCTCACTTTACAGTGAGGTTTCACTCACTTTCGTCTGTGTTGTCATAGTTCAGTGACCCATGACTTTGAACGTTTCACATTAATAAATCATTTCTAAAACTGGTGTTTTAATAATTCTTTATTGTCCTAATTAAACTAAACTAAATAAAACCAAAAATATTCTGTAATATGATAGATATCTGCTATTTGAGAAATTATTCACGTTATTGGCGGCACAACTCCAGCACAAGTGGACGGGTCTAATCCCTGTTCACACAACACCATGCTTGTTTTGTTCGATTTTGTTGCAACAGTTCAGTGATCTACGGCTTCGAAATAATAAAATAAATAAATCAGTTCCAAAGTAAGTATTTTTTTTATAGCTCTTATTACCGTAATAATGTTGCTAAACTAAACATGTAACCCAAAAATATATAATTTGATGTAAATCGAATATTTGAGAGAAATTTATGTTACTGGAAATCGAACACAACACCAGGCAGTGTTTTGTTCGATTTTGTCGCCACAGTTCAGTGACCTACGGCTTCGAAATAATAAAATTAATAAATCAGTTCCAAAATAAGTATTTTTTACAGCTCTTATTACCATAATAATGTTGCTAAACTAAATATATATAACCCAAAAATATATAATTTGATGTAAATCGAATATTTAAGAGAGATTTATGTTACTGGATCTGGCTTAAACACCAGCCTACTGAAGGGTGTACGTATAGACGTAGTCTGCGTTCATACAGTATGCACCCAGTGCCTTTAGCTTTGTCTGCGATTGACGTACAGTATTTATCCGCCGGTGGAAGAATAATTGTGGAATTGACCATTTTTTTTACTACAGCTCTTTGGTTATAAAACAAAATGTCTCAGGGGCTTACTAATAGTGCCTTATTAATGCCAAAAACGAGGCAATATTTTGCAAGAACTAGTAGCAGAAAATCAACCAGCACGAGCACAGGTGTACCCAGCACGAGAACAGCCATACCCAGCGTGAGAACAGCCGTACCCAGCACGAGAACAGCTGTACCCAGCACGAGAACAGCTGTACCCAGCACGAGAACAGCCGTACCCAGCACAAGAACAGCCGTACCCAGCACGAGAACAGCTGTACCAAGCACGAGAACAGCCGAACTCAGCACGAGAACAGCCTTACCCAACACGAGAACAGCCGTACCCAGCACGAGAACAGCTGTACCCAGCACGAGAACAGCCGTACCCAGCACGAGCACAGTTATATCCAGCACTGGTACAACAGCCAGCACCAGCTCAGACGCAGCTGAACCCACAGCAGCAGAGAGCACCAGCAAAGCTGATGCAAACATCTAAAAACATCGTGTGCGGCGTGAACAGTTAAAACAAGTGTTATTTAAGTGTGTACACAGTGTTAAAATTACTGTTGCAGTAATTTTAGTGTACAATAGTTTTCATAAACTGTATTGTAGTACTCAACATACAGCAGAACTACTTTTAATCAACACAGTGCTAACGGCATAATGCACTACAGCACGTATTTACTGTAGAGCATTCACAACTTCACGAAACTTCAAGATGGACATAACTCCAATAATAAGGTAAATTTATGAATTACAGTATTTTTTAGTAGAGAAGTAATATATAGGTACAGTATGTAATATGATAATGATTTTTATTGTGTACAAGAAAAAAAAGGCACTGACACAAAGGCCTCCTGAAGGTCACCTCTTGCAACAAATCCAATGCTCCAACGAACTGGGGTTGGTCCCATATAGTACGTTGAATCGAGGTTGTACTGTATATATTTCTACATGTGTGTTCTTGGTGGTATCCCCTCCTAGGCCCCCCCCCTCTGTGAGTGGATATGTCCTGGGGGTTCAGCTTTTAAAAGTGTGCTTGGTAGTCTTGGTCACCTGTTTGTGGTACCCTGCCCTGCCTGGGCTTCCCTTAGTGTGTTACCAAAGCTAAGGGTCCCTGGTAAACCCTGCAGGAGCTCTATGGTCCAATGGATGCGACCCTTGAGTCCCCTCTCGCTTCGTGCGAGGTTGATGGCTGCTCTCTCCCCTTGTCTCAGGGAGACAGTTGTTGTTTGTACGTGCTCCAGTTCACCCTCGCTACTGCTTATGATATTAGGGTGCAGGCAGCAGCTGCGTTGCATGCTAGGTTCAAGTTGCTGCAACGTGATACGTTGGTTGCTGCCCTGGATGCCCCGTTTTAGTTTTAGGGGCACAGACTGGGGGGTGGGTGGGAGTCTCTTCAACTTTGGTTCTGTCTGCCCCTTCTTGTCCTTCTCCATCTGTTGTGCTTCTGGGGCCAGATTCACGAAGGTACTTACGAAGGTTTTTCTTCTTAGCTACGAATGTTTTCCTTCTTAGCGCCTTCGTGGCGGCTATGTCGGTATTCAGGTAGCTACACTAAGTGGAAAAACCTTCGTAAGTTTATTCCGGGATCTAAGTGTGGTTTCGACCACTCGTAGCTTTACTTAAACTGGATATAATTCAATTTTTCTCTACTACATAACACTGGGATCGATTTTAAGATTTTGGAACATAAACAAAAGATTATAAAAATTGAATCTCGTGAAGAGGAGTCCTTCGTGTTAGTTATATATGCATTCTCTGCTTGAAACTTTGAGTAAATATGTCTTTTATGATATTAGAATTAGTTTTATAATAGCAATTTATTATACCCGTAGTTATTAACCCTTGAAGTGCGCATCACGTCATATGACGTGCTGGACGTTGTTCCAGTCAACTGCGCATCACGTCATATGATGTGTTGGAGTACTACGCAAGATTTAAACAGCCCGCGGATACACGGGGTTCACCACACCTTCATCAGGGCTCTTGTAAACAGACGCCATTTTTTAAAAAAATCGTGGGCCAAACTCCCAGGTGTTATTGGCCTCAGTATTGAGTGAGCAACCAAGCCTGACGCACGCAGCATGAGCTAACAGCACTGCTGTTCAGCTTGTGACCACAGCATCGCCTAAAAATGCCAAATTATACTTGTTCATGCTATTATGTAGCGATGATATTATTACAGAAGACCCCTGACTGTGATAAAACTGACCAGGGTTCTGATAATAGCAGGATTGTGGTGATATTTAGCACTGTGCGCCATGGAGGGAGGAGTAATGCTGTGGGAGGGAGGGTGGTGGCGATGTCTTTTGACTGTGTGTGGCCACCTTTTATTGACTGCACTCACCATACCAGCTTAATGGTTCACTATGGTGAACACAAATGTAGATACTTATATATAACGTGTGTATAGAGGGTATAAACAGCAAGAGAAGGTTTGGAGCCGCCATTTTGGTGAGGGCGGTGGCGTCGTCTGCACGATGCCACCGTGCAGACGACGGTGTTGTTTACTGGTTACCACGATGGTCTTTGGACACCATACCAGTTTATTTGTACAAGTATGGTGAATAAAACAGGTAGATATTTATATATAATGTGTGTATATAGCGTAATAACACCACACAGTATTGTTGGAGGAGAAATATTAGTGCGTCTGGCCTTGAGGGCGGCCGCCGATCAGCTGACTGTGTGAGCAGCCACATCTTTGTGCCTTTACTATCCATACAAGCTTAGATGTACAGTTATGGTGAACAAAACATGTAGATACTTATATATAACATCTGTATATAGTGAATTATAGCAAAAACATTATTGTGGAAGGAGAATGTGGGTGAGTCAGATGACTGGAGGGAAGGCGTGAGTGGCTGGCTGGTACACGGCGGTCACTCCTCGTTACTTTTTGACTCATAATAGCTACTTAGTGGTTTGTTATAGTGAACAAAACATGCAGATACTTATATATAACCTGTGCTTATAATGTAATAACCGACAAAGTATTTGTTCACTGATTGATGAACATAATTGAATCAACAATATGCACACCATATTTTTGAGTACAGCAATGATTCACTCATTTTATTATATAAATATATCAAACTACACACTATTGAATAATATTACAGCAAGAAAAGTATGAAAAATCAATCAGAGACATTGAAATAATTCGGTAATTATCTCTTTGTGGCAACTCCGGCCTGACAGCTTGCGAGCAACAGACCGCCTGGGACGCTGAGTCAGCGCCTATAATTTGCCAGACTTCCCCGCCCTATAGCAGGCAATATATGCCACTTACGATTTTTTTATTAATTTTCCCGTGATCAGTGAACACAAATTAACAGGTTAGGAAGAAAAAATAATTTTTTTTTTTTTCAAAATGACATGCGCCTGTGGGGATGACAGGATATTAACCCTTAAACTGCGCATGGCGTATATATACGCCCTGAGTAACATGTCCCATGGTGCGCATGGCGTATATATACGCCATAGGGTGCCAGGCCTGATTCAAATGGCCCGCGGCTACACGGGGTTCACAGTAGCTTCCTCAGGGCTCTTGTAAACAGATGCAATTTAAAAAAAAAATCATGGGCAATATTCTCAGGTGTGAGAGGCACAGTACTGTTGGAGCAACCAAGGCCGGCGCGCGCAGCATGAGCGAACAGCATTGATGTTCAGCTTGTGACCACAGCATCGCCGAAAAATGTCAAAATAAATATATAATTGTTATTATTTAGCGATGACAATATTACAGATGACCAATGACTGTGATATAAATAACCAGGGTTGTGATAATAGCAGGATTGTTGTAATAATTAGCGCTGTGGGAGGAGTGATGCTGAGAGACGGAGGGAGACAGCATCGTTTACTGACTGTGTGGCCACCTGTTATTGTTTGCATTCACCATACCAGATCAGTGGTTCTCTATGGTGAACACAAATGTAGATACTTATATATAATGTGTGTATTAGTGTATTAACAGCAAAAGGATTATGCTGGGAGGAGCCATATGGGTGACGGAGGTGACGTCGTCTGCACGATTTGTCTAGCTGTTTAGAGGGTGGCTACTATGCTCTTTGGGCGCACTACAAGCTTAGGTGTACAGTTACGGTGCATAAAACATGTAGATATTTATATATAATATGTGTATATAGGGTAATAACACTGCAAAAGGTATTGTTGGGGGAGAAAGTTTAGTTCGTGTGACCTTGAAAGAGTGAGGGAGCCGCCAGCCGCCATCTGTGTATAGCGACGACTCTTAGTGCCTGAACTAACTATATCAGCTTAGCTGTACAGTTGTGGTGAATAAAATATATACATACTTATATATAACGTCTGTATATAGTGTAATAACACCACAAATGGTATTGTTGGGGGAGAAAGTTTAGTGCGTGTGTTGAGGGAGTGGCAGCGAGTGGCTGGCTGGTGTGTGGCGGTAACTCCTTGTTGCTTTTCGACTCTCAATACCAACTTAGTGGTTCGTTATGGTGACCAAAACATGCCAATACTTATATATAACCTGTGTATAGAGTGTAATAGCAGCAAAACTATTTGTTTATAGTTTTATAAACATAATAATTGAATCACTAATATGCACATCATACTTTTGAGTATAGCGATTATTAACCACTTTTATTATATAAATATATTACAATACACACTATTGAATAATATTACTGCAAAAAAACTAAGAAAAAATCAATCGGAGACATTGAAACAATTAGGTAATAATATCTTTGTGGCAACTCCCATCTGTCAACGTGGGTGACGCTGACCGGGTCTGACGACCGCTCTGTCAACGCCCACTTTTTGCCAGACTTCCTCGGTCAATTGCGCCCAAAATATGTCACCTACGATTTTTTTTTATTTTTTCTGTGCTCAGGGGACACAAATTAACATGTTTAGAAGACGAAAAAATTTTTTTGAATTTTTTTTTCTTGCGCACAGAGGTGTAAATGTCCCAAGGACCCCTGAGCAGTGTACGGGTTAAACCCCGAGCAAGTTAAGGGTTAAGTAAATAAACACTGGTGAACATGAAATATGAGAGAAGGTGATGAGCCCTGCCTGATGGGATCATTTACTATCACCAAATGCCCCTGTTCACCTAGTAGTAAGGGTGTACCTTAGTTATACATACCCATTTCTAATTTATTTAGTTTGGTTTTATTTTGAGATTAAATCTGGGTGAGACATATAATAAAAATATGCTGCACAAATGATGTTAGGTAAGGAGAAGGGTAAAAATGTCAAAAACTTTATTCATTGAATACTTAAAGCTATAATTATGACTATATGGACTATTAAAATAGAGAGAGGGAAGTAGGGGTCCAAGACCTTTTCCTGTTATACAACTTGGGTGTAGAACAAGTAATTATCAAAAGAAGGCACCATGCTGGGAAGGCTATGTAGCAGTGAGGTCAGGCAGCTACTTTTTTAAGAAATGCTTATTTTATTTACCTGGCCCTCTGCGGTTCTACGGCGGTGGGCTCCAATGGTATTCATTATGAGATGCTTTGCCATCTCCCTCCAAGCACGTCTCAGTATTTACTGAGTCTGTATAATCGGATCTGGGAGTCGTCGTCAGTCCCTGAGGACTGGCTCAATGCCGTTGTCCTCCCTGTTCGCAAACCGGGGTCTCTGGGTACTTCCCCTAAGGAATTTCGCCCTATTGCTCTCACAAGTTGTGTCTGCAAACTCTTTGAACGTATGGTTAACGTTCGTCTGATGTGGTTCCTGGAACACCATCACCTCCTCTCCCCTTCTCAATTTGGTTTCCGCAAGTGCCGCAGCACGACAGATGTCCTGCTGAACTTGGAGGTCTATATTCGTACTGCTTTTGCTGCGAAGACCTCCGTTGTTGCCGTCCTTTTTGACCTGGAAAAGGCTTACGACACCACTTGGCGTTATCATATCCTATCTCAACTTCATTCTTTTGGCCTTCGTGGTCATCTCCCTCTCTTTCTCCGCGGCTTCCTCTCTCGTCGTTCCTTTCGGGTGCGCCTTGGTACCGCTCTCTCTCCCTCTTTTCAGCAATACGAAGGTGTGCCCCAGGGTAGTGTTCTGAGAACTACTCGTTTTCTGGTTGCCCTCAATGGTCTTCTTTCCTCTCTTCCTTCTGGTGTCTTCTCCGCTCTCTATGTCGATGATCTTACCCTTAGTTGTCAGGGTGATGATTCGCCTCTCCTTCAACGCCGGCTTCAACTTGCAATTGATGCCGTGTCGTCTTGGGCCACAGATCATGGCTTCAAGTTCTCTACTTCTAAGACTTGTGCCATGACTTTTACGCGGAAACGGGTTGTTCTTCGTCCCTCTTTGTCACTTTATGGTCATCCCCTTGAATACAAAGATTCCGCGAAGCTTTTGGGGTTATTCCTTGACACTCGTTTGTCTTGGTCTCCCCATATCTCTTACCTCCGTGTTGAGTGCTCTAAGGCCCTTACCCTCCTTCGGGTCTTGTCCCATACTTCTTGGGGGGCAGATAGGCGCACTCTCCTTGCTTTACATTCCTCTCTCGTCCTGTCTAAGCTCGATTATGGTTGCCCTGCTTACTCGTCTGCTTCTCCTTCTACTCTTCGCCGTCTTGATGCTTTGCACCATACTGGGTTGCGCCTCAGTTCTGGTGCCTTTCGTTCGACTCCCATCCTTAGCTTGTATGTTGACACTGGCTTCCTGTCTCTCCAGGACCGCCGTGATCGCTACTGTCTTCGCTATCTTGCGCGGTCCTTGCAACATCCTTCCTCTCGCCTCTGTCGTGCTTTAACTTTTACCCCTCCTGCAGTTCCTGTTCCTCTTCACCACCTCCCTCTTTCTGTCCGGTTATCTCGCCTACAGGATTCTCTTTCCATTCGTATTTCTGATGTTTCTCCTCGTGTTGTTCCTTCTTTGCCCCCGTGGAGGGTCCCTCTTCCGCGGTTTTGTACATCCTTGACCCGTATCGCTAAAGCTTTTACCCCTCCTACGGTTCTAAAACGCCTTTAACTCGAGCACTTTTCTTCTCACTCCTGCTCCCTTTCTGTCTTCACCGATTGGTCTAAGTCAGCGGACGGTGTTGGCTACTCTGTTGTTTTTCCTGATCGCACTTATATGTGTCGCTTGCCTCTGGAGACTAGCATCTTTACAGCGGAACTTTATGCTATTCTCTATGCTCTTCGTCTCCTGCTTTCTCGTTGTCAGTCTTCCTTTCTAGTTGTTGTTGACTCTCGTAGTGCCCTCATGGCTCTCGGGTCCTTTAATCCGGTTCATCCAGTAGTTGTCGAGATCCAGCATTGGCTGTTTCTTGTTCACAGTAAATTTAAGTCGGTTGAGTTTTGTTGGGTTCCTAGCTATATTGGTGTGTCTTTAAATGAGCGTGCGGATGCTGCCGCCAAGGAAGCTGTCCGCTCTTGTCCCATCTCTCGTAAAGGCATTCCGTATTCCGACTTTTACCCGGTTATCCATTCCTCAGTCCTTACCCGTTGGCAGGCTTCTTGGTTGTCTGTTACTGGTAACAAGCTACGTACTCTTAAATGTTGTGTTTCCTCGTGGCCGTCCTCCTTCCACCGTAACCGGCGGTGGGAAACAGCTCTGGCGAGGTTGCGTATTGGCCATACTCGCTTAACCCATGGTCACTTGATGGAGCGCCGCCCTGCTCCTTATTGTCCTAGTTGCATTGTCCCTCTTACGGTCGTGCATGTCCTTCTTGAATGTCCTGACGTCCAGGACGAGCGTGTGTCTTGCTTTCCGACCGCCCCTCGCGGTCACCTGTCCCTCGATAGAATTCTTGGTGACTCGGATACTTTTGATATCGTTCGCCTTATGCGTTTTTGTTCTCGTATTGGCATCCTTGGTGATATTTAGCGCCCTCTGATTATTTTGCGTATTTGATGGTGCTACATAGCCTTCCCGGTTTGGTGCCTTCTTTTGATAATTACTTATTTTATTTACCTTATAAGCTGAGGCAACTTATTTTATTTGAGGAATACTCAGCTGATTCCTCTACATTTAGCATGGAACAAATTTGTGTCCAAGACCTCTTCCTGTTACACAATTTGGCTGTGTAACCAAACTAGAAGTGCTCTACAAATCAAGGGACCCAAAATGTGGAATGACCTCCCGAATCATGTCAAAGGCTGTACCTCTCTCAACCAGTTTAAGAGTAAAACCAAGTACTAACTAATTAACTCATGTAACCTAACTTATTCCCTAAATGTCAACTCATGTCTTGCTATTTTTTAAACAACGCTGTTTACCAACGTGTACAATTGCTGGTTTCTGCTATGTTACCCCCCTTTTTGTATTTTTTATTCCTTCTTTCAACACAATTTATACCTAATCCCGATTACTATTAAGTTTTAGTCTAAGTGTTTTTTCCCCCCAACACCTTGCCCTAAATGCTATGAGTATTAGTGGCTTTAGGTATTGTATGTACTAGCTCTGTCTATAAATCCAACATTATGTTTGTAAATCAACTGTATGTACTTTTCCTGAATAAAATTTATTTATTATTATTTATTTATTAATCAGTAAGTATTAAAAGAAGGCACCAAGCTGGGAAAGCTATGTAGCACCATTGTGTGTAACAATAAACCAAATTTTTTTTTTAACAAATAATACACCTGTATGGTCAAACAAATCCTGTCAGCTGTAAAAATATTGATGCAGTTATTTAAATAAAAAAATATAATGAAAGAAATATTACTGGTTTATTTTTATCCTATCTTTTGTACTGTACAGTATATCCAAAGAAGTGAAAAATTGAGACATAATGCACAATTTAATGAATGTTTCTAAAATGATTAGCATGGATTAGCAGTTCAAAAGAAATATGACTATTACATATCATCATGAGATCTTAATGATCCATGGTTAACATGATTTAATAAGGATAATATAGTACTGTATTTGTAATAATTCAAACTATAATTTAAAATCTTTATTACTGATTTTTTTTATTAAGAAGATTAGGTATACACAGCAATGTGCTGCTACCCTATTCTATATGGAATATTACACAGTGTAGATAAAAAACTAGCTATAAGTTTATCTAAACTCCCATCTCACAGGATGGTTAGACATACATGGAATCAAGGTAGAAAATACCAGCCTCAATACAAAAAACAAATCAACTCTGACTAAACAACTCTAAGCAATTTTCACAAGAGGTAAGCACTGAATCATGGAAACATTATATTATAATTACTCTTACCAGTTTCTACAAGACTCCTCTTAAACAATGTATTTTTTAACATGTTTAGGTATACACAGCAATGTGCTGCTTCCCTATTCTGTATGAAGGCTCACACAGTGTGATCAAAAACCAGCTACAAGCTCATCCAACATCCTCACCTCATAGGATGGCCAGTCATACATGTAATCAGGAGAGAACAAAATACTTAATGCTGATCTATTAGCCTCCACTGGCAAAATCTGGGTGCAGCACAAGAATATCTTCCAATATTCCTGAGTGTATGAAGTAATTACAGATCTCAAAGTACCCTATACCATTTGGTATGAAGTCACTGATAACAGGGCAATCACAGATATAGTGTTGGAGGGTATGTTCTCTCAAGTAGGACTGAAAACAGATGTTTTTTTCCACCAAGAGGGCTATAAACCCATGGAACCGCCTACCCGCTGAAGCCGTAAATGCCAAATTCCGGCTAAAAAATATTAAGGCAATTGACGGGCCCTTTAACAAGCCGCCGGCTTTCTGTCCTCTTTGAGGCCACTAGATAGTTAGTGGCCCTTGGGTAAATTCAGTAAATATATACAATAATTGTCAGCGCATCTTCCGAGCAACAAGGACAACTACACAGTATCTCTTAGAATTACGTAGGTAAACAACAAATGTAACATATTTGTTTACTACAATGTCGGTGCTGGATGTAGAAGTTGAAAAAACATTGTTTTACTTCGAAATATACTAATTTTATATGAAAATTCGACGTAAATAGGAGGCAGTAGAGCTCCGATAAGCCAGCGCTAAATCTTCAATATGAAGAATGTTACTGCTCTCTGATTGGCCAAACGAAACACAGTAGTGATCTCTAGCGGCACGCAGGTGAACCAACAAATTTCTTCCTAAGTGGACCTTCGTGAATTGCACCTAAGCATCTTCTTAGGGCATACTTAGGAACCTTCGTAGCAAACTCATTTACGAAGAAATACATGGAGCTTCGTGAATCTAGGTCCTGGTTCCTCCCCCTTTGCTTCCGGCTCCGAAACATCGGAGGGTTTCAGAGTCGGGCCAGGGTCTAGTTGGTGTTGAGACTCATGCTGTCTCGGGGGCGTCCCTTTTCGAGGTGGCAGCAGACGCGTTCGAGCCTGATCCTCCAGCTGGAGCTTCTGGGTCTGACCAGTGGACCCCCTTTGTTCCTGCTTTTTTGGCGTCTCCTGCTTTTTTTTAGAGGACGGGGGTTTGGAGGACGTCTTGGCCCCGAATCCTCAGGGTGAGGTTCTGGGGGAGGGGGAGGAGTTGACTTGGGGGGTCCTTGCACAACGTTGGACCCCGCCTGGGTTTTGTACTCACAGAGTGGGGCTTGGTGTTACACAGGGTGGGGTTCTCTTTCGCTTGCTCTTCTTACGAATTGGATTTGGCGTCAACTCCTCCCTGGGTTCGGTTCCGTGACCCCGATGGTTCTTCTGGTTCTTCGGTTCTGTCCTTCCGGAAGGTTTTGGCTTCCTGCGTCCCTTCCCATGTGGTGGGAGAAAGCCCTTGCGGCTTACCTCCTGGGTGATCTGGATTATGCTTTTGTAATAGATTCGCATTCCTTCGTGTATGGATCTTTGTGTCCTTACTGGGTTTGTTATGAAGTTCCGGAGCCTTCCTGGTTCGCAGACTGCCCTCTCTTCTCTTCTCTTTGGAGGCATGGCATACGTTCTGTCGCTCTTGCACGCTTGAGTGGCATGAGGCTCAGACGGCGTTGCAGGATTTCCTGGGGTGGCGAATTTGAGCATTTCAATGTGTGGTTGTTCGCCCCTGCCCTTCCGCAGGATGTTGGTGTGATGCAGCTTCCTGTTCAGGTTCCTTCCCGTCGGCTGCTTTGGTTGCGGAGGTTTTGCGTATGCGTGGCTTGCTGGCTTCGGCCCTTTGTTTCTTCTCCCTCCTTGAACCGTCCTCGGACTGGCTTGAGGTGGATGTGGAGGAGCTTGGGGCCGCCTCTGGGTCTGGTGCATTGCCCTTGGTGGTACGTGCATCATCTGCATTGTTGAAACTGTTTGAAGTTTTTTCTTCTCGCCTTGCATGTTGGCAGGTGGTGCTCGCTTCTAACTTGGAATCCATTTGGGCCCCTGACTCTTAGCCTGTCTTCACCTTTTTGTCTGTTGTTGTTTGCGGAATTTGCAGTTGTGCAGTGTCTACAGGCTACTTTGGCTAGTTGCCATCCTATGTCGGGTTTGTTAGTCCTCCGAAGGGGCTCGTGGGGGGGGGGGCCTTCCTGGAGGGTCATGCCAGGGCTTGGGGTTCTTCCCATCATAGTAGGCCAGTGGTGTCAGATTTGGCGCCGGCACGGCCTTCAATGCTGTCTGTTCTGTTCGGCGCGGGGATCGTCCTGTGCTCCCTTTAGGTGCTCGTAAGGTGCGTCGGCCCTTTTGCGGTTTGTCCCTGTGACGGGGCAGTGGGGGGGGGGGGCTCGCTCTGTTTGCTCGTTCCAGGTCCCATGATTTGTGGGCCCCTTTGGGTTGTTTCGTGCGGCCTATTATGGCGTCGGGTGGCTCCTCCTCCTTCAGTGGGTTCGGGGTTGGCAGGGCAGGCCTCTTCTTCTTCTGCGCTCTGTTGGGTCATCTCAGAGTGGGTTCGCTTGGGCGTGGTCGAAATGCCCTCGTCCCTCGGATGGGTTTCCTGCCTGTTTCCAGTCCCAAAGCAGGACTGTGCGGACCTCAGATTCATTCTGGACTTGTCCTATCTGTCCCCTGGGTTTATTGACCCCTCCTTTCAGATGACTATTTCATCCCAGGTCCGTCTTCTGTGGGTGCCGGATGCTTGGATGGTGTCCCTGGACCTCAAGGACATGTATTGGCACGTCCCGATTCATCCGAGGTTTAAGGGACTAGGTCGGTTTTGTTGTGAGGCGTCAAGTTTACCGCTTTCGTTGCCTTCCATTCGGCTTCATTCTGGCACCTCGCGTTTTCACACGCCTTACTCGGGTCGTGGTGGCTCACCTGGGTTTGTTAGGTGTTCTGGTTCTGGTCTACCTGGATGACTGGCTGGTTTGGACTCCCGGCCAGTCCAAGTGTCTGCTCGCCAGGGATTTTGTTCTTTCCCAACTCGCCAAGTTCGAGTTCTTGGTGAACTGGCAGAAGTCCCATCTGGTTCCCTCTCAGGTTTGGTCTTGGCTGGGTCTTGTGCGGGACACTCGGACCACTTCCTTGTCTTTTCCTCTGGTGGCTTTGGTTCGGCTGTATTCCTGCCTTCGTCTGTTTTTGAGGGGCTTCCGGGTTACGTGGCGGTTGCTCGAGGGTTTGTGCAGGAGCCGGAACTTTGCCATGGTGGTCTACCCGCCAGGCCAGGTGTGGCTTTGTCGGCTGTTCTGGTTCCTTCAGGGACGTCCCTTCTGCCTCTCTCTCACAACTGCTGGGTTTGGCCTCCAGGGGCTTTGTGGTGGTTGCTGCGTCGCCGGCCTCCTCTTCGGCTTTTTTTGGGGTACAGTGCCGTGGCACCTACCCTACGTGGCATCTTAAGCCCTTACTCGATGTGTTCACGGACTCGTCGTCTCTGGGTTGGGGCTTTGTGACCAGTGCTCACCAGGTGGGCCAGGGATGGTAGGGTCTGTCCTTCCATCGGGCTCACAGCACGGTGTGGGAGTTTGCGGCTGTGTGGATGTCGCTCCAAAGGATTCGCTTCGCTCATGGATCGACGATCCGACTCCATTCGGACTACTCCCCGGTCCTTCCGGTTTTGATATCAATGTGTAGGTGTATTTCGATCTCTGATAGGATTGTCTTGTCCTTCCTTTCATGGTTTTTCCATGACCGTCATCTTAAGCCGAATGCTGTCGCCTTGTATCGTGCAGCTCTTGCGGAGCCGCTGCAGCTTGTGTTGGGTATTGATGTTACTTCTGTTCCATTCCTCAAGCTATTTCGTGCGTTGTTTCCCCTCCGGCCTGCTCATACACCGTCTGATAAGCCGTCCTGGTCTTTGGACCGGGTGCTCTTTTCTCTCTTCTCTTTGGTTTGTTGTGGCCCTCTTTGGTTCCGGTTTGCTTTTCTAAGGCTCTTTTCGTGTTGGCATTGAAGTCTGGGGGTCAGGTCGGGAAGCTTCATGCTCTCCTCAGGCGCAGGTGTTTTTGTGCATGTTTGGTCCTGGTGGTAGGTTTGTTCGTTTGCAGCCGTCTCCTTCTTTTCTGGCGTTGAATGGGTCTGCTGCTTTCCGGAGGGGTCCTTGAGTTGTTGATGCATGGTTGGTAGGGACGGGGGTGCATCATGTGTTGGTGCGGACGGGGGTGCATCATGTGTTGTTGTTTGATTGCGGCTCTCCACTGTTCTCTGTCTGTCATGGCCTCTGTGACGTTGAACCTTCGGGTTGCCCGGGTTCCTTTCCTTCCTTCCTTCCTGTTGCAGGGTTCGGGGTCTCCTGGGTCGTTCACAGGATCCTTCGGTTTTGCCAGTTGTGTTGTTTTTTAGTTTAGGGCACGTGGCATCCGCCTCCTGGGTCTTTCCCTCTTTTTCCTTATCTTTGGTGAGGTAGCCATGGGAAGCCGATGGAGCTCCCCCCAGAAAACCGGCTTTAAATGTAATGAAATGCCATTTTCTGGGTGAGACCCAGAGGGTCCCCAGCATTCTCCCGCCCTCCAGTAGTCGGTGTTTTTCACGTATTTTGACATCCTGCCTAAGAACCGAATGGTGGATCGAAGGCGTGAGGGTCTGGGGCTAACCTTTCCCCTCCTTGGGAGGGAGGGGGGGGGGGGGGTTGTGCAGACAGCAGTGTGGCAACATAATGACATAGTGCATCTTTGCTAATTTTTGTTTGGGGAGTTATGTCTCTCGTGCGGCTTTTGGTAGCAATATTTTCACCAGAATAGGGGTTTTATTTGGGGCACCTACCTTTCTGGGTGCCAGACCCAGTTGATGGCAGACATAGAATGCTCCCAACCACACGGGGGTTTCTATAGGCCGTTGCTCCTTGTGCCTCTCTGAGGGGGGGGGGGGCAGGTTCTGGCTTGTGGTTCTCGGTAGGCAAGAACTCCATGCACATTGACTGATACCAGAAAGCTAATATAATGTCATGGGTTCGTATCCTGGCCGGGGAGGATTTACTGGGTGCAATTCCTTAACTGTAGCCTCTGTTTAACGCAACAGTAAAATGTGTACTTGGATGAAAAAACAGATTCTTCGCGGCAGGGGATCGTATTCCAGGGACCTGCCCGAAACGCTATGCGTACTAGTGGCTGTACAAGAATGTAACAACTCTTGTATATATCTCAAAAAAAAAAAAAAAAAAATCCATATCAGCATGGATAGCTCTGGGGAGCCTCCGGGTCTCACCCAGAAAATGGCGTTTCATTAAATTCAGCGCTGTTTTTTTTTTTGCTGTTTTATTGATCAAGTGATGTTTTCTAAAGATTCTGACCCTTTCAGAGGCAGTTGGGTCAGGTGGGGACCTCGCTTGTTTTGAGTTGAGGCAGGTCCTCGGGTGGGTCAGGTTCCTGGGGGCGTTGTGCTACCTGAGGAGGATTCCTCCTTCACTCGATGTTGGAATTACATGTCATGGAGGTTTAGATCTGCTTAGGGCTCACAGCAGCCCTTTCATAGTTTGCCCCTTTAACCCTCAAACCGCAAGGGGCCCAAATGGAATTCACACCCACAGGCGCAACAAAAAAAAAAATTCCAAAAAATTCTTTCGTCTTATAGAAGTGTTCATTTTTGTTCCCTGATCACGGAAAAAATAACAAAAAAATCGTAGGTGGCATATTTTAGCCGCAATAGGGTAGGGAAGTGTGGCAAAAAAGGGGCGTTGGCAGAGCCTTCGCCAGACGAGGTCTACTCCGCCCGAGCTGTCAGACGGCAGTTGCCACAAATATATTATTACCTAATTATTTCAATGTCTCTGATTGATTTTTTCTTAGTTTTTTTGCAGTAATATTATTCCATACAGTGAATTGTGGTATATTTATATTATAAAATGTGTGAACCATCACTGTACTCAAAATTATGATGTGCATATTAGTGATTCAATTATTATGTTCATAAAACAATAAACAAATAGTTTTGCTGTTGTTACACTATATACACAGGTTATATATAAGTATTTGCATGTTTTGTACACCATAACGAACTACTAAGTTGGTCTTGTGAGTCAAAAAGCAACGAGGAGTGACCGCCAAACACCAGCGAGCCACTCACTGCCACTCCCTCCCTCAACACCTTCTCACTCACCTCCTACAATACTCTTTCTGTATTTATTCACTATACACAGACGTTATATATACGTATTTACATGTTTTGTTCACCATAGCTGTACATCTAAGCTTGTATGGTGAGTAAAGGCCACAAAGACGTAGCTACTCACACAGTCAGCTGATCGGCGGCCGCCCTCAAAGCCAGACGCACTAATATTTGTCCTTCAACAATATTGTTTGTGGTGTTATTACGCTATATACACATATTATATATAAGTATCTACCTGTTTTATTCACCATACCTGAACAAATAAGCTGGTATGGTGCCCAAAGACCATAGTGGCCATCAGTAAACACCATGCCAAGACGTGCAGACGACGCTCTTCCCTCACCAAAATGGCGGCTCCCAACCTACTCCTCTCGCTGTTATCACACTCTATACACATGTTATATATAAGTATCTACATTTGTGTTCACCATATCGAACCACTAAGCTGGTATGGTGAGTGCAGTCAATAAATGGTGGCCACACACAGTCAGAAGACGATGCCACAACCCTCCCTCGCACAGCCTTACGCCTCCCTCCATGGAGCACAGCGCTAAATATCACCACAATCCTGGTATTATCAGAATCCTGGTCAGTTTTATCACAGTCAGGGGGCTTCAGTAATACTATCACTGCTAAATAATAGCTGTATCATATATATTATGGTATTTGTAGGTGATGCTGTGGTCACAAGCTGAACAGCGGTGCTGTGAGCTCATGCTGCGTGCGCCAGCCTTGGTGGCTTGCTCAATACTGACGCTGTAACACCCAAGAATGTTGGCCTGGATTTTTTTTCTAGGTGGCATCTGGCAACTATCGGTCGTGGCTGTACTATAGCTGCCCCTATCCCAGGCGAGGAGTTTAAATTATAGCGCTAGACACGAAATCATATATAAATGATGTGCGCGGTTTCGGTTTTGTCACTGATATCATTTATATATGATATGCGCGGTTTGAGGGTTAATGCCGTTATGAGAGGGCACCTGGGCCATTTTTGCTAGCTTCTGGTCACGCATTTTGAGTACTTTCTTGTGGTCTTCGGTGGGGACTGGTCGGTCCCTACCCCCTATATTTGGGGGTCAAGTCTGTTGGGTCAGGAGTCCTCTCCAGCTCTACATCTGGTCATTGTGTATTGAACCTGCAGTAATCCCAATTGGTGCCATCCCAGATTCCGATTTGACTGGGCCTTGTTTGGGACTCTCAGTTGGTGTATCTTTCTCTGACTATGGTGAGCTTGTTCTGCCTGCAGCTTCATCTCCATCTGATGTTGGATCGGCCCTGGGTGACTCACTGGTTGGTCGAGTGGTTGTGTGGGAGCCGGATTTTTACCGGTTTTGCCTTTCCTCTAGGCATGGTTTGACTTCAGGCATTGTACTGGTTTGTCTGGTTTTACCCCTTCCACCACTCTTTGTCGGTTCTTGCCTTGCCGACTTCCCTTCGGATTTTTTTGGGTTCATTTCTCTTGTCATCCTTTCCTGTCACTTGATGTATTTATGGACACCTCATCTCTGAGGTGGGGCTTTGTGACCATCACTTAGCTGGCCACCCAGGGTTGTTGGTTGGATTTATACTTTTGGGTGCACAACACTGTGCACTGGAAGGAATGGACCCCATGTCACATGACTTGAGGAGGATTCAGCTGGCTCCAGGTTCGGAGCTCCAGGTTCACTTTGATTGCTTTCTGGCAGTTCATTGTCTAAACCAAGTGGGAGACAGTCTCTTCAGTCTGTTCCTCTGTGGAGCTGGACACTTCGTGTGGCTTGACTTCTGGCTTCTGGGTTTAGTTCTCCATGCAGTTCATGTGCGGGTTGTGTCTAATGTCCTTGCAGACAGGTAGGTTGTCTTCCTTTTGGCCATCTACATGGAGTCTACTGTCAACAGTGAGCCCTTCCATTTGCTTTACAGGATGTTAGGTCTCCTCAATGTGGACCTCTTCGTTGGGGGAGTAGAACTGGTGCCTTCCCTCCTGTGTGGCTCTGTTCCCTGATTGTGAGACTCTCGTGGTGGATGCCTTTCGACTGGATTGGTCAAGATGGAGATGCCTTTACCTCTTTTCCCCTAGTTCAGTTGTTGCTCTGATTGTTGGCCAGTCTGGATTCGTACTTAGGAAGGGTGATCCATCTCTTGTCTTGGTGGCTGGCTCAGCCTTGCTTTTCAGTGCTTCTAGCCTAGCTGTCCAAACTGGGGCATTTTTCCATGGCTCTACCTCTTCCAACAGATAAGGCAGTATACTTCTCTGGTTTAAATTTATCCTCTACTGTATGTCTCAATATCACCATTTGTTTGGTGTGAGGGTGGCTAGTTCTTTGGCATATACCACCTGCATCTTTCTTCATGGTATAAGGTTGCCTGGTGCTCTTTTCATCACTGTTTGTCTCCTCTTAGCTTGTCTTCGGTTTCAGTTCGATCTTCCTTGTCTTTTTTTTTTTTGTTACAGGCATTTCTGTATTGGCATGGTATGCTAAATACTGTAACCTCTTATCATTTGGTGGAGCCGCTGTTGCTTGCAATCCGTGTTGACACCATGGCACTGTTCTGCAAGTTGTATTGAGCATTCTTCCACCTCCGCCCTGCTCATGCTCATCAGCTTTCCTGGTCCCTTGACTATATTTTGGCTTTTCTTTCTTCCCCTCGGTTTATGGTTTCCTTCTTTGGCTCATGATGTTTTTCTTAAGGCAGTTTCTTGTTTCTCACCTCTGGCAGCTGGGTTGGAGAGCTTCAAGCTTTTTTTTTTATCCTGAGGCATGGGTTTTGTCCTTCTGGTGCTGGTGGGCAGTTTGTTTGCAGCCCTCTCCATCATTTTTGGTGAAGGAGGAGTCAGTGGGTTTTCGGAGTTGTCCTTTGGTGAACAATGCTTGATTGATTATACTGTACTGGGGTGCATCATTTGATGTCTCATAGTGGCTCCTTGCCACTACCTGTGTGCCACTGGTTCTATCCCAGTAGACACCTTGTTGATTGGTCCCATTTCCTTGGTTTCCTGTTCCAAGGCTCGCATTTCTCAGGTTGTCTGCAGTCTCATCACATCTAGCCGGGCCACGGTCTACCCTCTGGCTCATGATTTTTATAAACATGTGGCTTTGGTCACCACCCTCCACTTATATTCCACCTTCACCTTCCCCACCTTCAGGTTCATCGGTTTTTGTAGATTTCTTCATCAGGTCCAGAACTAACTTGTGGAGCCAGCTGGGAGCCGGAGCTGGGCTGCCTGGTGATGATAATTGGTACTAATGAGTTTCTAGCTTGTTTGAGTGAAGCCCTTGTTCAGTGTGACTCATGTGTGGAGTTGTATGTTGGTTTTCTAGAGTTCATTTCTGTGAACCCTCCAGTTGTCTGTAAAGCTGTGCTGACTTTCTGGAGGCTTTTTCTGGTGAGGGTACAGACTATCTCCACATACTTGCATCTCTCATGAGGGGATCAGATTCCGGTTCTGGTGCCCGGTAAACCAAACAGAACTGATGTGACCTTTTAGTATAAAGCAATCTCATTAAGATAGCTTCAGGGAACCACTGGGGCTCCTCCAGAAACTGGCATATCAGTACATTCAATGCTGGGTTTATTGACAATAAGCTTTTTACGTTTCATGAAGAATAAATTTTGTACAACTGAACTACAGTTCAGTTCTACCCCTTCTATATTTCTGTCTCTGCTATAAACAAATTTTATGTTGGAATTTTATACAAGTGCTAATTTAAAAAAAAAAATCTTTTTATTTCAGATTCTGAAAGCTCTCACATACAGACTTTCTTCAAGAGCAATAATGTGTTAGTTAATAATGTTTCAACGAACTATGAATGCAATATTGGACTGGGAATTAGAATTCTACATCCTATAATATTGGAAGAAGTTAGTGTTCGGACAAATCTTTTGAAAAATACCAAAGAGATTGTTGTTGTTCTTGAAGATCCTGAGGAAGTAATTGATAGTGTGAAGTTAACACACAAAACTTGTTCTGAAGAAAATGGCTATTGCAGCATCAAGCTGTCTCCTCCCTTGATTCTTCCAAAGGGATTTGAGGGAGAGTTGAGAGTGCACAGGGAAGGGATGGATGATATAAACTTGTGTGGTGAAGATTTGTTTCTTCTCCAGCCTAAGACAAAGTGGGTAAGTAGTCTACTGTTATAGTCTTAATTATTAGGTATATGAAATTAATTTTCAGTGCTTCCACTCTGTTTAAGTTGCTTTGTTAATTATTTATTGCCATATTATAGATCTACTCAGTTCTTACCTTTAGTATGAAAATTAGGTGACCTAATGAAATCCCATTCATATTAAGACAAGATGTCACGTGAGGTTAACTACCTTCCTGCAACTTTGTTTTTCTGGAGGAAGCCCCCTTATTTCTCCCTGAAGTGATTGTCTCTGATAGTGCTTTACTACTAAGCGCCATTATAGGAGTTCTATAGGCCTACTGGGGACCAGGAGCCAGAACCTGGCCCCCTCTAAAGATGCACAGGAGGTGGCCACACTACGGGAAAATTACTGTGAGTTACTTTAAATAACTATGAATTACTATGCCACTAGCAGGGAAGCACCCAGAAAGTCAGCAAAAGGAAAGACAACTGCCTGTTATAAGCTAGACCTTTGCCTCGAGAACCACCAAATGAACTCCAACTATGTAAACAAACAGTTACAAATTCATAAAACTAGGGCTAGCTTGTTTCACTGCCTCCTACCTCCCCCTCATTTAGGGTGGGAGGAGGGAGGCAGCCGGGGTCAGCTGGCTGACCCACTCTCAGTTCTATTCTGATGGTATTGAGTATGAGGTGCCCTCTCTGGTGCTCCCTAGTACTGCCAGGGTTACCTTTCCTCGAGTGTTTGGGGATCGCTGCCTTAGGGGCCTCCTTGTTTGTGGTGGCCCTCGCCCTAGGTAAGTCAGTTGTCTTTGGCTTTCTCTCTTCCTTGGGTTGGAAGTGATTTTGGCTGGTGGGGTGCACTGGGATTCATATATGCCTAAGTGTTATTACTAAGTGATTCATATATGCTTTATTAGTCTGGGGCTTCAGTTAATGGAGTTCTGCCTACCGGGGACCATGAGCCAGAACTGCCCCCCCCCCCCCTCCGAGAGGCACAGGGAGCAATAGCCTAAAGAAGCTCCCTTGTATTTGGGAGTATTCCATGTCTGCTATCAACTGGGGTTAGGCACCCAGAAAGATAGGCGTCTCAAAAAAAAACCCTTTTCGTGAAAATTGCAACCTAAGATCGAATAGGAAACCAGAACTCCCCTCCAAATGCAACAAGCAAACGTCATCAGCCCGCCACACAGCTTTTCCGCGCAGCTTCTCTCCACAAGAGGGGGAAGCCCTTCACTCTCACGCCGGCTGTCCACTCCTTAGTTCATAGACTGAAGCGTTCTGGGGCGGGCGGCGATTCAGGCCTCAGTTTTCTGCTGGATTTTGTGCCCTTGTGGTGTTTCCTGTTGGATTTTGTGCCCTTGTGGTGTTTCCTGTTTAATTTTGTGCCCTTATGGTGTTTCCTGTTGTTTGTGGTGCGGTGGCCAGGAGTAACGTTGTGTACTGGGACTGCATGTGCTTAGGGCTGGCTTCCCAAACTACCCTGTAAGTATTACCCTTGGGTTCTAGGGTTGCCTTCTCTGGAGCCTTTGGGACCTCATTCCCATAGGGGCTCCTGCTGCTTGGCATTAACCTCGCCCTTGGGTCCAGCTGGGGTTTCGTGGCCTTTGTTTGGCTCTGGGTAGGGAGTGTTGTTGTTGCTGGTTGGGGGTGCAAAGTGCTGCGCAGTACACCTACCTAGCGGCAGCAATATTTTCTGTTCCTCTGTTGTTGGTGCTGTGCTTTTTCTTTTTTTCTTTTCTTTTTGTTTTCCTGCTTGGAGGAGATTTGCCTGGTTTAACTATTTGTCCACCGAGAGTATTTTGGGTGGCCCTTCTCTAGACCACCGTACTTATACACTTCACAGGAGTTCAGTTTAGCCCAATTTTCACTTTGTTGACATTCTCATTCGGGCTCAACCATCTTTGGAGCACCATTGCCTGGGCCTCCTGTAGGCAAAACCACCTACAGACCCTGGGAAAACCCCATCGGGGCTTGATTGACCATCGGATGCGTCCTCCGAGTCCCATCTCACTTTGTGCGAGTTCGAGGGTTTTATTACCCTTGTCTCAGGGTGATGATCATCTGTTTTGTCTCCATCATGTGCCTGTTGGGTCATCTTCAGGTGTCGGTGACACCTTCGACCCAGAATCTTGTGATACGTGCTCCCCACTTGTATTTCAATTTACCCATTCTTCTTTGGAAGTTCTTAGGGGTTAGACAGCGTGTGCATGGCATTGTAGGTATAGGTTGTTGCAACGCACTAGGTTGGTTGCTGCTTGGATGCCCAGGGGCTGTTCTGTTTTGGCTTTAGTGTCCTGGACCTAGGGGCATTGGTCACTTTGACCTAGGTTCAGTACGCACCTTTAGGCCCGGTGAGTGTGGTTCACCCTGCTGCCGGCTCCCAAATGTCTGAGAGTTTTGGAGTTAGGGGATGGTTTAGTTTGTGATGAGACTCGGGCGGTTCTGGGGCCTGCTCCATTCAAGACGGAGAAGGAGACGGAGGCATTCAAGCCTGATTCTCCTGCCGAGGCTTCTGGGTCTTTCCAGCAGACCCCCTTCTTTGCTGCTTTTTCCCTGGACTCTGCCTTTTCTTCACGGGTTGAGGACATGGAGGACGGCTCTGTCCTGGGGGCCTGGTTTGGAGGCTCCCGGGGCTGGGCAGGAGTCACTCGGGGGGTCGTGGACCCACTTTGATTCCACTTGGGTTTTGGTGCTCTCGTCACGGGGTTGTTTGTTGCAGGGAGCAGGGTTTTTGTGCCCCCGTTCCTTGTATGAATTTGATTTGGGGTCGGCTCCTCTCTGGGTTCGGTTCCAGAGTCCCTTGGGTTCCTCGGCTCCCTTGGACTCCTCGGCTCCCTCTTTCCAGAGGTTTTCTGCCTCTCACATCCCGCTTAAAGAAGTTTACGAGGCTCTTGCAGCTTACTTCCTGCAAAACCTGAATTTTGCCTCTGTAATGGATCCGTCCTTGTTTGAGTGCAGTTCTTCTTTCCCGTATTGGATGCGTTATGAGGTTCTGGGGTCTTCTAGCAGGCAGACTGCCCTTTCTTCTCTCAAGGATCATGTACAGATCCACGCGCTTGAATGGTAGGAGGCTGCTACCATTCTGCAGGTTTACTTGGGGTGATTTTGAGCGCCTCAATGCGTGCCTTTTCACCCATGTGCTTTCTCTGGATGTTAACCTTCAGCAGCTGCACGTGTAGGATCCCTTCCTTTCTGCTACTTTGGTAGCTTAGGATTTTTGCACCTGCATGCGTTTGGCCTCAGTCTTGTGCTTCTTCTTTTCCCTTCTTGAGTTGTCCTCGGACTGGCTTGAGGAGGTCGTGGAGGCATTGAGTGCCGTGCCTTTGTCTGGGGCACTGGTCTCTGCATTGGATGCGCTGTTGAAGCTTTTTGCTCCGATACTCTGGGAGGCGGTGTCTCTGTTCTTTGCCTCTTGCCTCATGTGTTGCCAGGCCATCCTCGCTCTCTCCTTGGAACCCGCTTGGGTCCTGGCTCCTAGATTTTCATCACCCTTTTGTCCGTTGTTGTTTGCAGAGGGGGCTGTGACTAGGTTTTTGCAAGCAGCCTTGTCTAGTTGCCGTTCCCTTTCGGATTTACTGCTTCTCCAAGGAGGCTGTTCTCGGGCCTCTTGGATTGGTCGTGCCAGGGCTTGGGGGTTCTTCTGGTCGAGGTGGGCCCTTGGTGCCAGTTTCTGAACCGTTGCCCACTCCGGTTCCGGCGTTGTCTGATCAGCACAGTGCAAGCCGGCTTTTCGTAGGGGGCACCGGCCCTTTCGCAGGTCGCCTTGTTGACGGGGCACTGGGGGAGAGGCTGGCTCTGCCCATGCTTGATCTCACAATTTGTGGGCATTTCGAGTTGTGTCATCTGGTCTGTGATGGCGTTGGGCTGCTTCTCATCCTTCGGGGGGAGTCGATGCTGACGGGGCAGGCGTCTTTCCCTGCACTTCGTCGGATCATCTCAGAGTGTGCTTGGGTGTGGTCGAAATGACCTTGTCCCTCAGGCGGGTTTCCTCGCCTATTTCAAGTCCTGAAACGGGACTGTGGTTCATTCTGGACTTGTCCCGCCTGAACCCCCTGGATTCTTTGCCCCTACTTTCGGATGACCACTCTGTCCCTGGTCCAGCTTCTTTCGGAGCCTAGTGCCTGGATGGTGTCCCAGGACCTCAGGGACGTGTATTGGTACATTCCTATTCATCTGGGGTTCAGGAACTGGTTAGGTTTCGTTGTGGGGCGTCAGGCTTACCGCTTTCATTGCCTTCCTTTTGGCTTGAATCTGGCACCTCGCGTATTAATGTGTCTTACCTGGGTCGTGGTGACACGTCTGCATTTGCTAGGGGTTCGTGTCTTGGCCTACCTCGACGACTGGCTGGTCTGGGCTCCTAGCCAGTCTGCTTGTCTGCTCAGCAGGGGTGTGGTTCTTTCCCAGCTCGCTAGGTTTGAGTTCCTAGTAAACTATAGGAAGTCCCATCTGGTTCTGTCCCAGGTTCGGACTTGGCTGGGTCTTGTTTGGGACTCTCGGACCACTTCCATTTCTCTTCCTTTGGAGGCGTTGCTGCGGCTGCAGTCCCACCTTCAGCTGTTTCTTGGGGGCGGGGGGGGTTCCCGGGTCACTCAGCTGTTGCTTGAGCAGTTGTGCGGGAGTCTGAACTTTGCCATGCTGGTTTATCTGCTGGGTTGGGTTTGGCTTCAGCGTCTGTTCTCATTCCTTCGGGAATGCCCATTCTGCCTCACTCACAATCGTTGGGTTCGACCTCCAGGGACCAATCGAGCAGGACCCCTGTCTCAGGTCATTCTCCTATCCATGGAATGGACCATGGAATTACCGCTTTCGTTGCCTTCCTTTTGGCTTGAATCTGGCACCTCACATATTAATGCGTCTTACCTGGGTCATGGTGACCCGTCTGCATTTGCTAGGGGTCTAGCAAACCCTCCGCCTCCGACGGTCGACGCCGACTCCTTCCAATGGCTCTGCTGGATGTATGTACTCCCGGAAGTGAACCTCTTCACGTCGGTGTGGTCTCAGCGTCTCCCGATTTATTTGACGCCCTTCTCCAACTGCGAGGCTTTCAAAGTGGATGCCTTTCGGCAGAACTGGTCAAGATCGGGTTACTTGTACCTCTTTTCCCCGGTCCAGCTGTTGCTTCGGGTTCTGTCTCAGTTGGAGTCCTACCACAGGAGAATTGTGGCCCCGCGGTGGCCAGCCCAGCCTTGGTTTCAGGCGTTACTTGCTCGGTATGTGAATATGGGGCTTTTCCATGGCTCCGCCTCTTCCAGCAGCTCGAACCAGTCCAGTTCACGGCTGGTTCGGCCATTGCTCTTCGGGTCTGGTACTTTTGAGGTGGGTTTATCACCATGTGTGTGGTAATCAGGTGGCTTCGTTGATGGTGTCCCACTTGAAAGCTAAGTCTTGGTGACAGTATGAAGTTTCCTGGCATTCTTTCTGCCATTTTCTCTCTCTTCATAGGTTGTCTTCTATTTCGAATCTGGTTGTCTTGATCGCTGATCAAAACAACCAGATCTGGTTGATCTGATCACTGTAACTTACGTTCTGGGTGGATGTTACTTCCCGAATGTTCCATAAGGTTTCTCGTGCTTTGTTTCTCCTTTGGCCTGCTTATATGCCACCTGAGCCATTCTGGTCCTTGGACAGGGTGCCTTCCTTTCTCTTTACCCCTCGGTTTGTGGTGGCCACTTTGGTTCAAGATTGTTTTTCCAAGGCCCTCTTTCTATTGGCATTGGCCTCTGGGGGATCAGGTTGGTCAGCTTCAAGCTCTCTTCCGGCGCAGAAGTTTCTGCTCTTTCAGTCCTGGTAGTCGATTTGTGTGGTTGCAGCCTTCTTCTTTTCTGGCGAAGAACGAGACTGCCTCTTTCCGGAGGGGTCCTTGGGTCATTGATGCTTGGTTGGTCAGGCTGAGGCTGCATCATGTGTTGTGTCCAGTTACGGCTCTTTGGTGTTTCTTGCGAGCCTCAGATTCAGTGACCAGGGATGTGCTTTGGGTTGATCCGGTTTCCCTCGTGCCCTGTTCCAGGGCTCGGGTCTCCCGGGTTGTCCGCAAAGTTAAGTCTAACCAGCCTGTGGTCTGTCATCATGTGCATGACATTAGCAAGTTTGCTGCTTTGGCTGCCGTTTGGCAACATGTCTTGGGCTGATATTCAGGCACGGGGATTTTGGAGGTTGGACAGGGTCCCGGCGTCCCGGTATTTGGTTAACGTTCCTGGCCTCTCAGTATTTGGTTAACATTCCTGGTCCTGGGTGTTCTTGTGTTGTTTTGGACCGTAGGTTGCAGCCAGTTGTCTCGACTTTGAATTGAGAAGTGTGTGGTGGCCACCTCCTGGGTAAGGCCCTCTTTTTCCTTATCTTTGGTTATGTAGCTCCATGGAGCCGAAGGGTCTCCCTACGGAAAACCAGCATTGAATGTAATGAAACGCCATTTTCTGGGTGAGCCCCAGAGGTTCCCTGACACCCTCCCTCCCTCCAGTCTGTGGTTTTCACGTTTTGATACTAAGCCTCTGAACTGGAATGGCTAGGTAGCCAGAACAGGGGGGTCTGGGGCTCCCCTCTCCCCCTCCCAGGGGGAAAGGGGGCTGTGCGGATGAGCGACACAGCAGTGAAGTGTGATGTTTGCTTGTTTCCATAGAATTGGAGGGAGTTCTGTGTCTCTGTTCGGTTTTCAGTTGCAATTTTCTTTCCATTTAAGGCCTGCTTTGTTATGCCTACTTTTCTGGGTGCCTAATCCCGGTCAATGACAGATTAGGATAACAACCAGCCACATGGGGGTTTTCCAGGGCCATTGCTCCCTGTGCCTCTCTGAGGGGGGCCAGGTTCTGGCTCTTGGTTCCCGGTAGGCCAAACTCCCATGACTAATGCCCGGCCCCTCGCGCTGGAGTTGTTGTTCCAATAACATAAATAATTTCTCAAATAGCAGATGTCTATCATATTACAGTATATTTTTGGTTTTATTTAGTTTAGTTTAGTTTAATTAGGATAATAAAGAGCTATTAAAACACTGGATTATAGAAATGATTTATTATTCTGAAACTTTCAAAGTCATGGGTCACTGAACTATGACAACACAGACGAAGGAAAACCAAGTGAGGTTTACAGTACAGTATTCCCTTATCTGTCCACTCTCACTCATCTTGTTTCATCACAGAAAATGTCTATTAGGAGATTTTACCACATGTAGCTAGCTAATCACGCTTCAGCCTTTAAATTAATTTACAAAGATACCTGTAATTGTGAAACATTATATTCGCGGCAACTGCCGCCCTACAGGGTGGCGGGACCTCGAGCGCTCCATCGCTCAGTGCCATAATTTGCTCAACTTCCCAGCTCTATCACGGCTAAAGTATGTCGCATACAGTTTTTTCTGTGGAGAGCCCCTTCGGCTCCCAGGAGCTATACCGGGCTGATGTGTACAGTACAACCTCGATTGAACGTACTATATGGGACCACCCCCAGTTCGTTGGAGCGTTGGATTCGTTGCAAGAGGTGACCTTCAAGAGGCGTTTGCGTCAGTGTCTATTTTTTTTCTTGTACACAATAAAAATGCATTGTATCATATTACTTACTGTACCTATATTTTACTACTCTACTAAAAATTCTGTAATTCATGTATTTACCTTATTGTTGGAGTTATGTCCATCTTGAAGTTTTGTGAAGTTGTGAATGCTCTACAGTAAATAGGTACTGCAGTGCATTAAGCCGTTAGCACTGTATTATTAAAAGTGGTTTTGCTGTATGTTGAGTACTACAATACAGTTCTTGAAAACTATTGTACATTAGAATTATTGCAACTTTAATTTTAACACTATGTACACACTTGAATTTAACACTTATTCTAATTGTTCACTTCACACACGATGTTTTTAGATGTTTGCATCAGCTTTGCTGGTGC